>NC_049216.1:22662435-22965435 GCF_013347855.1 Anguilla anguilla | reverse complement strand
CAAGGTGAATTTAGGGGGCCCCTTCTGAAGATTAGAGAGAAATGTGTTTAGTAAACGTAAAAAAACCATCTGACACAAACCATCCATTGTTGGGACACGGCAATAAAACTGTCTTGGTCCGAGCTGACATTCATATTGCACAGATGGCCTAAAGGGCTTTAACAGCAACAAATGATGTAGAACTTTCAAGTGTTCTATAATTGCCTATTAATTCTCGGCAGGCTTTGGGTGACTTTGCTGCTTTTGATTGGAGGGATGCACGGAATTTTTATTATTTTTGAAGTGTCAAAACTGATTTTTTTTTTTGGCTAGAGAGATGAGAAAGAACCTCTTCCTTTTTTTGGGTAAAGAAGTTAATCTTAATGCAGGCTAATTCTATCAACCTCACTCTCAACTCCTGAACTTAAAGCCAAAGCCAAATTTGAGACAGTTGAACAGTTGAGCTTTCCCTCCCACACAATCAATTCTCCAAACACTCTCAGCGCAGAACTTCCAAAAAAGATTCTCATCTCTGGCTCAACGCTATTCATGTTGTTTCACAGTTGTTCCTATCACTTCCTGTGAATAAAATGTGCAGGGTCCACATTGGCCTCGTGTCAGTTCCTCCTCCAGACAACCTTAGATGTGCCTGTATGTGCTAATAGCCATGCTATAAATTCAGCTAAATATGCACAGACCTTCGGAGGAAAAAAAGTTAGTCCAACACCAAGTCCTGATGAAAAGTGCCCATGGGAATAGAATCTGGTGCAGCTTCTTGAGCAGAATATATCAGAATATCCCCGATAAAACAACACCTGCACAAACAAATACTGCAAAACCGTTTTATTCAACAACACAATATTTTGGAACATTTAAGTACTTTTTCCATTACAACATACAAACAATTCAAACACTGGCACAACTATATTCAGTAATGCTTAACTTGTGATAAACTGCCTTTGAACGTGAATAGTGCTTCCTTCACAAGCAAAACAAGATTAAAAATGGAACGTCTTTCATTCTCACCCCCTCCAGCCAAGTCTCGCCATTGCCAGCAAACAAACACTAAAATGGCTAAAATTCTGATGGTTTAAAACATCTGAACAAAAGTAAAAATGTTTTTTTGTTTTTGTTTAAAAAAGAAAAGAAAAAAAAAGCAGGCAATCGAATAGGTTGGAGACACAGATGTTCACAGTGTGTATCTTTTTACTTGAACTGCAGACTTTCTAGTCCTACTTAAAAAAAGAAAGGAAAACAATTCCATTAACACAGAGGTTAATGGGGAATGTGCATATTGCCTCTGCAACTCATTCAAAATACTTCTGCAAATTCAGAATTTGGTGTGGCGTTATATGATACAAATTCGACTTGGAAAACTCCTACAAAAACAGTACAAAATAAATAACCTAAGATTCCGAGCCAGATTACAGAAATCCAATGGGCTTTGCATTCAACTATTGGTACTGAATTTAAGCAAGCAATTCCTGAACCAAGCTCACCTTCAATTTCAGCAGCCACTGACCATGTGCAGTTATGGAAGAAACAGCAGAAGGAGTGCTTGCTTAAATTCTCCACGCGATTGCGGTTACACTGAATCTGGACCCCAATATTGGCTAATAAATGAATAAAAGGCATCTTAAAATGGGGATGGGGGTGCAGTGAGAAAGGTAGCTGACCTCACTAAAACAGCCTCAGTGGACACACACAGGTACGATGTGCAGCTCAACTCTCCTTGAAGTCTGGGGGTGCAAAATTACCTGGGGGAGGAAATTATTTTATTATAAACGAATAAATACATCAGTGGAACAAGGAATTTTGAATATGTGTGTGTTGTTGAGTGCACATTGTGAGCATGTTTGTGTGTGTTGTACATGTGTGTGTTTGCATGCACAATGTGTGTGTGTTGGGGAGGAGGTGTGTAGTGCGTGTTGGTGAGGAGGTGTGTGGTGTGTGTAGGTGAGGGGATGTGTGGGGTGTGTGTTGTGGTGTGTGTTGGCTCATACCTGTCCAGGCGGCTGACCACCTCTCTGATGGTGTTGATCAGAGCCTCGTGCTCCTGAGGGTTGGCCAGGATGATGGCGTGCAGCTTCTTCATGTACAAGTCGATGGTTTCCAGCGTGGGCACCTCTCCACTTCCTGCAGAAACAGACAGAGAGAGAGAGATTAGCCTGATACTCACTGCCCCCAATACACCACCAATGGATCAGTCATCCACGGCATACCCCAATACACCACCACTGGAACAGTCATCAACAGCATCCCCCAATACACCACCAATGGATCAGTCATCCACGGCATACCCCAATACACCACCAATGGATCAGTCATCAACAGCATACCCTAATACACCACCAATGGATCAGTCATCCACGGCATACCCCAATACACCACCAATGGATCAGTCATCCACGGCATACCCCAATACACCACCAATGGATCAGTCATCAACAGCATACCCTAATACACCACCAATGGATCAGTCATCCATGGCATACCCCAATACACCACCAATGGATCAGTCATCCACGGCATACCCCAATACATCACCAATGGATCAGCCATCCACGGCATACCCCAATACACCACCACTGGATCAGTCATCCACGGCATACCCCAATACACCACCAATGGATCAGTCATCCATGGCATACCCCAATACACCACCAATGGATCAGTCATCGGAGGCATACCCTAATACACCACCAATGGAACATCTGATACCAGCTTCCATTCATCAACGGCAAACCCAAATTAACCACCAAGGAAACATTACAGACACGGTCAGACACGCTACGCCACACACGTGCCAAACACTGTGCCCCTGGCCTAATGAATGATTACTGACTGACATAATTACTGTCACGTTTTACACAGTCTGACACACAACATTTAGCATTTCAAATCTTCAGTGACGTGACGTTCTCTGAGATTTCACAGCAGGCTGAGCTGGACTAAGTTCCTGTGGCATCGATAAAGTGCATTTGCTTAGCAGAGCGAACTGATTTAGAACCACTCAAAGCTCACACACATTATCGTCCATTTAAGACACACAAGGTTAAGTACTCTGCTCAAGGGCAATATGGCAAAGCCCCACTTGGGAATTAAACCTGCAACCTCTTCAACCTTGATAAGCCTTGGAGCTGGCTTTCCCTCCTTTCCTCCCTCCTTCTCTCTCCCAGCTTCCTACCGCCATATTTGCCGATTTGTCCCATCCGTGACGTGACTGACTGAGAGATCTTGCTCAGAAATTTATTTGCACTTAACTGAATTCTACCCCAGATGGAGTAACATGCAGATACAGTGGCTGGAGGTTTGGGAGAAAAAAGAATGAAATATAAGAATAAAGTGTTTCATATCTGAACCTGCCCTGTGATAGATTGGTGGCCTGTTCAGGGAGTATTCCTGCCTCTTGCCCAATGCACGCTGGGATAGGCTCCAGCACCTCCGCGACCCTGACCAGGATAAGCGGGTACAGTTAATGGATAGATGGACGGATGGATATCTGAACATTAAAAGCAACCATTCATTTCCGGATCGACCAAGCTCACATCTGAGCTGTGAGAAAGAATCAAATAACTACCATGTGCAGTCATGTGACACTTCTGTGGATTGGAGATCAAAGCACAGGGTTCCGGACAAATAAACAAAGGCAACGGCTTGTATCCCAGAAGCCACTGGGGATTCACAGAAAGCCCAGAGTTCTCTCTCACAATTATCAAGACCCGTTTTCAGTTACAGCAGTTAGAAAGAAAAAAAATAGGTTTCAACGACAAGATTATACCCGCTTCCAAATAATTCATTTTCCTTTTAATTATCTTAAGCAGTTCAGATGAAGTCCACAGAAGTTACGAAAATGTGCTTAAAACAGAACGTATTTGAAGAATGTTTGGAAATAATATGGCTTTACTGTTGTACAGTGGTACTCATAGAAGTATCTGCTGTTAAAAGATTAAATTCCAAAGGGCTTCCACACCAAACACAGAAAACTATTTCTTTCTGAACCTTGCTTTGTGCACGAGGGCATCGACATGCTGAAACATGAAAGGGCCTTCACCAAACTGTTACCCAAATTTGGGAGCACACAATTCTCTAGAATTTCATAGTATGCGATAGCGGTAATATTTCCGTTCACTGGAATTAAGGGGCCTAGCCCAAACCATGAAAAATAGCCCCAGACCATTATGCCTCCTCCACCAATCTTTACAGTTGGCACTATGCATTCGGGCAGGTAGCATTCTCCTGGCAATCGCCAAACCCAGTGGTTAGTAATGGGTGTGGCTGAAGTTGCCAAACCAACTAATTAGATGTACACATACTTTGGTCCCCTCACCAATGTATATATATGTGTGTAAAATTGTATGTGTGTATATGTGCATATATGCATGTATATGTGTGTAAATTTGTATGTGTGTATATGTGCATATATGTACATATATGTGTGTAAATTTGTATATATGTGCATATATGTATGTATATGTGAGTAAATGTGCATATATGTATGTATGTGTGTGTAAATGTGTATGTGTGTATATGTGCATATATGTATGTACATGTGTGTAAATGTGTATGTGTGTGCGTGTGTGTATACATGTGTGCTCTCACCAGGCAGGGCCAGGCCGCTGAAGCTGCTGGTCAGGGCGTGTGTGTGTGTGCGTGTGTGTATGCGTGTGTGTGTGTGTGTGTGTGTGTGTGTGTGTATATACGCGTGTGCTCTCTCACCAGGCAGGGCCAGGCCGCTGAAGCTGCTGGTCAGGGCGTGTGTGTGCGCGTGTGTGTGTGTGTGTGTGTGTGCGTGTGTGTGTGTGTGTGTGCTCTCACCAGGCAGGGCCAGGCCGCTGAAGCTGCTGGTCAGGGCGTGTGTGTGTGTGTGTGTGTGTGTGCGTGTGTGTGTGTGTGTGTGCGTGTGTGCGTGTGTGTGTATACGTGTGTGCTCTCTCACCAGGCAGGGCCAGGCCGCTGAAGCTGCTGGTCAGGGCGTGTGTGTGTGCGTGTGTGCGTGTGTGTGTATACGTGTGTGCTCTCTCACCAGGCAGGGCCAGGCCGCTGAAGCTGCTGGTCAGGGCGTGTGTGTGTGTGCGTGTGTGTGTGTGCGTGTGTGCGTGTGTGTGTGTGTGTGTGTGTGTGTGTATACGTGTGTGCTCTCTCACCAGGCAGGGCCAGGCCGCTGAAGCTGCTGGTCAGGGCGTGTGTGTGTGTGTGTGTGTGTGTGTGTGTATACGTGTGTGCTCTCACCAGGCAGGGCCAGGCCGCTGAAGCTGCTGGTCAGGGCGTGTGTGTGTGTGTGCGCGTGTGTGTGTGTGTGTGTGTGTGTGTGTGTGTGTGTATACGTGTGTGCTCTCACCAGGCAGGGCCAGGCCGCTGAAGCTGCTGGTCAGGGCGTGTGTGTGTGTGTGCGTGTGTGTGTGTGTGTGTGCGTGTGTGTGCGTGTGTGTGTATACGTGTGTGCTCTCACCAGGCAGGGCCAGGCCGCTGAAGCTGCTGGTCAGGGCGTGTGTGTGTGTGTGCGTGTGTGTGTGTGTGTGTGCGTGTGTGTGCGTGTGTGTGTATACGTGTGTGCTCTCACCAGGCAGGGCCAGGCCGCTGAAGCTGCTGGTCAGGGCGTGTCGCAGCGTGTCCAGGTGCTGCTGCAGCAGCGTGTTGCGGCTGCGCTCCTGCAGCACGTCTCCCTCCAGCCGCTCCACCGCCCCGCGCATGCTCTCCACGTGCTTCTGCAGCGCCGCGTTGCGCTCCTCGTACTCCATGTTGGTCTTCCTCAGCTGGCGCATCTCCGCCTCGCGCGCTGGGGGGGGGGGGGGGGGGGGGGGGGGGGGGGTAATCAGCTCTTAAACATGTGACAGGGGTTTATGTGGCACACAACCAGAAACAACTCTGAGAAGCTGAGGACAAACAGACCAGGATAAATAAAGACATCAAAGTTCCCTCTCTGCAAATGAGACTCCTCAGAAGAGAGTTCTGTGCGTGTGCACGAGCCTCTTTCCGTGCTTTGTGATGAGTGATGGAGGAAGCTTAGGGAAAGTTTTGAGTGTTCCTTACCTTTGCTGTGGTTGAGAAACTCCTCGGTGAAGATGGGAATGTCAAAAACAGACCTCTCCTTCCCCTCGGCATCCTTCTGAAACACACACAACAAAGGCTGAGAGAATGAGAAACCAAAACCTAAAAAAAGGCATGAAGAAACGAATCCATTTGTCAGAAGGAGAAGAGTGAAGACAGGGAATCAGGACAGGATGTGAGGTTCTATACCCAAGAAGTTGGATGCATTTCAAAATAGTCTTCAAAAACTTTTATTGACATGTGGATGAGGTGAGCTTTAGCTCTCACAAAAAAAACAAAAAGAAAAAAACTACATTAATAATGTAAAAGGTAATGAGGAAAGGGGAGTGTGTGTGTGCTCTGAGAGAGAGGAGTGTGAGTGCATGCATAGGTACATAAGTAGGTATCTGTGCAAAGTAGGACAGGGTGGTTGTAATAAGGACAGGTGTGTGTGTGTGTGTGTGTGTGTGTGTTTGTGTGTGCGGGACAGGTATAGGACAAACTGCCACTCCCTTGTCAGCCTCCTGCCGCTAGCCGGCGATGCTAATCACCCCGCTGCCGTGGCGATGGTGACTAACGAGCGCCGAGCTGCGGTGATCCATCTTATTTAGCCGCCGGCGGCAGGCGGAGTTTACCGGAGCTCTGGAGCCGCTCCCACTGGAGGCCGAGCACAGCGCAGAATGAAAGAGCACATAAAGCAATCAGGGTAACAGGCTAATGTGCATTATCCCCAGCCTGCCCTGTGCAGCGGAGCGCTGTCCGGCTCGGTGGGGGCGGGGGACGGCGGGGGCTAGGCCGAGTGGGGGGGCGGTGCCCGATCTGCGGGCCACTGAGTCCTGAGTCACTCTGTGTTTGCCCCCTTCCCTCTTCACAGGACAGGTTTCCAGCAGACCCCTAATTACACGGTTTCACCTCATAAAAGTGCATGAGCCAGTTAGCGGCAGCTCGGTCTGCAGGCTCTGCCGTTATAGAGCATGGCTGATTAATCCAGCATTACTGCTGCAGCTGTTAGCGCCCAATGTGAAGCAGACCTGTCAGCAGACCGGGGAATTAAGGGAGGAAGAGTATGTACTGTGTACAGCACGAATGGGTGTGTGCACGTAAGTTAGAGTGCTGTGTGTGTGTGTGTGTGTGTGTGTGTGTGAGAGAGAGAATACATCAGTTTGTGTTTGGAAGTATGAGTGTGAGAGTGCCAATGCATGTATGCACATGTTTAGGTGTGCATGTGTGCTTGAATGTGTGTGTACATTTGTACATGCCGAGATTACCTCGTGCAGGGATTCATGGGTAACCTGGCGTGCCACATCTGCAGGACAAGAGAGAAGAGGGGATGAATAAAGTGTTTTTCCTGTGAAAGATCACCTGGAGACTCCACAGGTGCGCTCCGCACACGCTCCCCACACACACCACAAACGCGCTCTCTACACACACGTGCTCTGCACACACACTCTACACAGGGAGCGCAGCTGCCTCACACTCACAAGCTAACAACTGCGCGGACTTGGCCGAAGATCCCAGGCATGAAATTCCTCTCATGATTTGTCTGAATCATGCCAACGTTATCTTACAGTATGCTGGTACTGAAGCAGAAACACCTTAGAGTTTGGCTGTAAGGAGACTTGGCCCAGAGATACCATGAGAAGCATATGTAGACATGGCTATAAAACAGGGCCCACACTGTGTGTGAGATCAGCGTGTGGGTGTTGAGATCAGCGAGTGAGATCAGTGTGAGAGATCAGTGAGCGGGTGTTGAGATCAGAAAGTGAAATCAGCGTGAGAGATCAGTGTGTGAGATCAGCATGTGGGTGTTGAGATCAGTGTGCGAGATCAGTGTGTGAGATCAGCATGTGGGTGTTGAGATCAGCGTGCGAGATCAGCGCGTGTGTGCGCGTCTCACCCCCTCTGTGCTGCTTGCCCTTCTTCTTGTCCTGCAGCTTGCGGGTGAAGTGCTTGTACGCCTCAGTCTTCTGGTACTTCTCCAGCTCCTGCATGTAGCGCTCCTTATCCTTCTCAGCCTCGTCCAGGTAACGCTGCGGAGGGAGAGAGAGAGACGGAGAGAGGGAGAAAAGGGAGTGAGGGATACTGAGACTGAGATACCCCACTGTGAACCACAGCACGCACACAAACAAACTACTTCAACACACTCACACATCCTCTCAATATCTCTCCCTCTGTCTGTTTCTCTCTCCCCTCCCCTTTCTTTACCCATTACTCTATATCTCTATCCTCCCCTCTTCCCTTCTCTTCTCCTCTTTCTGTCTTTCTCTTTACTCTCTTTCTCTCTCTTTGTTTCTCTCTGCCCCCTCTCTTCCCCCTCTCTCCCTCTCTCCCCCTATCTCTCTCTCTCTCCCTCCTACCTGTTTCTCGTCGGGGGGCAGCTTGCTCCACTCGTTGCCCAGCATCCTGGTGATTTCGGGGAAGGGGACGTCGGGCCTCTCGGCCCTCAGCTGCTCGCGCCGGTCGTTCATGAAGCGCACGTAGCCCGTGAGCGGGGCTTTGGGGGCGTTGCTGTCCTTCACCGGCTTCTTCCTCTTCCTGCCCTTGGTCCAGCTGGAGCGCCGGGGCTTCTGCCGCAGGGAGAGGGGGCGGCGCGTTAACCGGAGGTTAAAGGTCACGCGGTGATGTCACACAGGGAGCAGGCGGGTTCAGATCAGACTCACCTCCTCCCCGTTCCTCTGGCTGCTGCTGTTGTCAGTGTTGGCTCCGGGAGATCCAGTCTGCTCCTCCATGGCCTCACGCTGTTACCGCCACCCCCAGGAGAGACCTGCTCAACACAGGACACCCTGTCAGGAGGGGGGAGCACAACGCAACACCCACACACACACACGTACATACAGCAAACACGCTACTGAGCACAGCATGCACACACACACACACTGCTGAGCACAGCATGCGCACACACACACACACACACACACTGCTGAGCACAGCTGTCTGCAGGTGCCATTCTCCCAGCATGCTTCTGTACGTGGTCACCATGGTGACATGTGTTTGCGCCCCTGAGCCCCAGTGGGCGCAAACACCGCTGCTGATTTTGACAGCTCCACCTGTGCAGTGACTTTCCAAAGCTCAGCGTCACCTGGAGGAGCACAAACACCTGCACGGCACGCCCCTCCACCCCCACACCCCCATCCTGACTACAGCCCCATCCATTCTGACTCCTTTTATACCTCAGCAACCACTCTCAGTGATCTGTGATCAAAACCCTTCAGAAATGATTTGATGTTTTAAATAATGAACAAGGCACTGATTACATTTTGTTTTTTACCATTTAAAGCAGGCGTCTAATTTTTTATACTGCTCAGTCAGTTAAGATCTAAAATGTTTGCTACTCCAAACAGGCAGGCTTTTTATTTGAAATTAAGTGGGACTGTGTGTCAACTCATGTCATAAACCATGCAGGCTGCTTACTGGATTTGTATTATTGGTTTTTAGCAACAAATCTATCAAAGGGGCACAACGGCCTTTTAACTGACAAAAAAAGATAAGATCGCTCTCTCATTTCAATGCAAGTTGCTGGGCCAAAATACTCTGCAGCTTCTCCTGCGCAGTGCGAGTGCCAAGCGTTTCCTGTGATAAAACACTGACAAGCAAGTTCCAACGCCCTGTGCAAACCGGACCCAAGAACTCAAACTGAGGAAAAGCAGGAAGCTGAGCTAAGATCGCATTTTGAGATTTACATTTGACTCCGGGTTTACGCTTCCAATTATTAGGTCACAATTTCAAAATGTCAATGAAAATAGTAGGCTATTATTTGTCATGCAAATAGTTTTGCTATCAATTAAGTCTAATTAATATTAGTATAATACCATAATAGTATAGCAGTACAGCATATTAATAGAGTACATTATTGCTTTCAAAGAAATGTTTTTTTGATTGCAATGTGAAACGTACAAGCTTCACAGAAGATATATGTTAACCCACAATCTGATTGGTCAGTAGAAGACATCACTGCATATAATGACCCCTGACCTCCTCTGAGACCCCCTCCCCCCCCCCGCCCACGGCCACCTGGGACAGGACAACATGATAAAAACTATGGTTTCCTGTTCTATCTGGCACAAAGCCTTGAAGATAAATGCTGGAGCGAAGATAAGAAGAAAAAACCACAACACACCCTGACAGTAAAAATAAAACAAACCATTACTTAATTACAAGAGTGAAATTATTTTTATTGAGGTAATTTACACATGAACTTTCAACCGAGTGATGTGTGTAACGTCTCTGCTAAGTGCTTGTATTATTTTGCAGAATAAAAAAAAACAAAGACATCTGGCCCCCCCTACTGGATAATTGTATGTATGCACTCCTCCTAGATTCATATACGCACCACAGCCTATGGTGTGCACGAGCACACAAAGGACAGCTGAGATGCAGATGTAGAGGTCTCCAGTAAATGAGCTCTGACGAACAGGAAACAGCAGGGCGAACCAGAAAACTGCTCTTTCCTCTTTAAAATGGCTCTTTAAATTTCCTCTTCAAATGAGGACTGGAACACAGTCCTCATTCTCTACAGTCTCCAGGCCGCCAGTTTGATGGAAATGGAAAACTTAACAGTTCTCAAAAGCTCAAAACCTTATTCTTCACTTCATGCTGCTTTTATTCTTGATAGGTGCTAGACATAAAATGTATTATTATTAGCAAAAATGTGCACAGGACCAGCTCTCATGGTGAAATGGCTTTAATGGTGTGCTGACAGATATTAGCGATGGAACAAAAACAAATCCCACTTGACAGGTATGACTTTTAGAATTTTCAAGCAAGCATTGAGGGCTCAGTGGTGGTCTGTTTGTAAAACGGCAAGCCTTGAAGTGGCAGCTGCTTGGAGTTAAATTTCTGAAATTACCCAAAAGCGTCGGCACAGAAAACAAGTTATGCTCAAGTCCCTGTGCGAGTGCAGCCACAAGGGCACCTGTGCTTTCAACTGATTTTCAAGCACTTCATGTTCTACAAAACTCAACTGACCCAAGATCTCATCAAAATTTCACTGCAAAACCTTCCACAAAGACACACTTGACAGCTATGACCAGAAGCAAATTCTAGTACTGAATAAAACGAATTTATGCCATCCAATCACATGATTCTGCACATTCTGACGAATTAATCATTTGACCATGATTACTACTATAGGAGCAATACCATCTTCAAAAAGCACCAATTCAGAATCTGATCCTAGTGTCATCAGTGTGTCAAAATGACCATAGACATTCACTGTAGAGGAGAATATTCCTATTACTGCCCAGCTTTTATTCTAACAAGACTGGCCAGTGTCCTGGTCGCTGAATATTTGTGCACTAAGTGATAGTTCTATTTGACTGAAGAGAGCCAGATTGTTAGGACATCACTGCGGTGTAATATGCCAGACATAAATTCTGAAACCATGGCAACTGGCCACCAGAGCCTCTGTTAAATTGGATTTACATGTTTTGCATCCCTGCCTGCAGTGAGAGTGGAACATTTACCCAGACTTGGAATATAAAAGAAACTGTAAACCCCTGGATTGTCTGCAGCACGGCGAACCAAGTCAGAGGTTTAATTGCGTGCAAACATCATTCACCGACTGTAACGATTTAACACGACTGGAAAAGACGAGTACGACTGTCTCACCTATGCAAATCTAACCGTCCACACTTCTGTTGAAATCATACGTTATGAATTGGATAGATAGCGATCTACATGATATCTGGAGTGAACAAAACACACCAACGCTCCTCGTATTTAATTCTACATAATATAATCTGTGGTAATTATCGGCCAACGTCAAATATCGCAATTAAAAGGATGCCGAACTAACCATTACTGACACATGCACTATCAGAGCACAGTACGCTGTAGCTACACCGTTTAATGGCTGGTCTCGTTCGAGATTCTAACCTGCGTTGAATACTCTAAGAAACCAAAGGTAACACCGGCCAGTTTATCATATTAATTTCATGCTAGCTATCTAGCTAGTTTGGTGGGGGTAATGCAGACATGTTTTGAAGAATTGTCTGGCTATATGCACAGTGACACAGGCTAGCTGGCTAAATTTAGCTAGCCACTAACACTATATGCCAACTTATTAGCAATCAAGCTAGCTAGTTCCCCGAAAAATGTAGACACGTATGCACTAGTCTACAGCACACTCACAATTTAAATAACCACTAATTTAGCCAAGGAAACAAGCAGGATCTATACATAGCTATGGGATTAACAAAATAACCTTAGTCTAATCAAGAGAGGAGGGACACCATGCGGAGCGTTTCATTGTAACACACAGACAGCAGCTACCTAGCTGGAGAGTAGCCGTTGTAAAGCCTACATTTAACAAAGTAAACATTATTTTTTTATTACGAACAGCCTACGTCCCCACAACACACCCTTGGCCAGTACGTTTCCACACTGACCTGTAACTCATGAACTTTCGAAGCTCCAGGAATGTGGTATAACAAGGGTCCCCCAAATCAAAACAGACGACGGCCCACGTCAACTGCGAATCAAGATCGAGCTACACAAGGACCACTGAAAATTCACTCTCATTTTAGCGGCGTGATATTAGACTTAAATGTAACTGAGAACAAAAAATATTGTTTCAAAAATAGTCAACATCGCAATTTTTTAAATTTTTATATCTAATCTGAATGGTTTTTGAAATATGGATCGTGTCTATTTTTATTCGCGCAATGATATTTTCTCCACGGAACGTGAAGTACTTTTCAGTCAACAGCTGATCCAAGATCATTTTCCACGCTCCTTATTTTCCCAGAGCTATTTTGTCTGAAGGCTAACAGCTGATTCGGGATCAGTTTATTTAGGCAGAATCTTCCATTATATGGCGCTTTTTGTCGCACAGGTGAGGTCACATCAAGCTCTGTTATTATGGGTAATGTAGTTGTGTGATAACTCCAGTCCTACCAAGTAAGCTTCTGTACAAAGCGCTTGTATTTCTATTTTCATCATTTATGTGCCTTTGTAATGACACTGAGCAACTGAACACAAAGTTATAAGCAGGGTTTGAATGTACTGCATGAAAACTTACAGGACAAATGAAATTGGCTATTTAATATATTTTAATATACATCCCGAAAAGCCCCCAGTATTTATAACATAGGTGACTGAAACTGGACACAACTACGCCACAAATGATTATGGACAAACACCACAGAGCCGAGTTTCAACTTAATACATTTCATAGGATAATTATTTTGATTTGAAAACTGAAATCAGCAAAACAGTTAAAGAGGATGTCTGGAACGTGAAACTCATTACTGTTATTCCTATGGTCGTCTTTAAGCATGACAAGGTCAACATGCACCTTGCACACTAACATTTGAGCCTGGATTAAAGAATGAAAATGTAATGATTAACCCACTTACTGTTTTTTTTGCAATCATTGTCTGTTTAATTTAAGCATAGTTTTTTTTTTTAAACCAGCCAATTAAAAATAAATAATTAAATACAAGTCTAGAATTTTAAAATATGCACTGTGAACAACTGCACCCTTGAGAAAACAGGCCTATTTTGAGAACGATATTTCAGAACAGTCTGCTGAAAGTTTTCTCTTCTTTTTAAAATAGCTAAAAGGGAATCCCTACAGGGGAAAAACTTACTGGTGCACAGCATATTAGTCACAAACAAGAAATGCAGCATAAAGCAGTACACCCAAACCAACCTGTCAATTAGTAGACTACACGATTGCCAGCGCCATTTAGCTTCTCTCTTTGGGGTGAATCACCATGCAGATGGCACCTTATGAGCTGTGATCCCTTCTCTATCCATTACCCTCTGACCTTTCTACCTGAGCAATAAAGTACAAACATGAAAGGACTGTCCTCTGCTTTTTTTGTCACTCTCAGTTTAGTTTTTGTCCATCTTCCATGTAAGGGCCCACTAGATGTGTCAATCACACTATTCTATTCTACTTTGCTTAAATCTTATGTCCATTTTCAAAGCATTATATAGGAATTTTTACAAAATGTAATACGTTTGTAGCCAGTCGTGATTTAGATTTGTTTAAAAGTCGACCAAAGTTTACAACTCAGGCATTTACAACACAGAAATGTCAGAAACTGGGCACAATCCCAGAGGTGGGTAACCCGGCTTCAAAGAGTAAAAAGACTGACCATGTATTTGCGCCACCAACATGCACTAAACCAGCTGATTACAATAATTAGTTCTCCTACCATGGTGAAGAGTTATGCTAATTAGAATCAGCTGGTTTAGTGCAGGTTACTTTTTATTCTCATATCAGCTGATGCTTGAATTATTACTTTTTTGTTGTGCTGAGTCTTAGGCCCAGCACTAAAGTGGATTTAATCCTTCAACTTTGGACAGTCCCTGAGAGACTGTGGCTTATCTCATACCCACAACCTTTCTACAGCGGTCCTCCAAAGCTCCACGCTTGACCCCCTCCTCTTTTCTCTTTGGGTCTGTCATCACCTCCCACACTTTCTCACAGCACCTCTATGTCACAACGACACCAGCTTTTCCTCCCCTCTCCTCTGTCTGACACACAGGGCTCATTACGCACCTACACTAACCTGAACAACATCTCACGCTGGATGGCAAACTGTCGCCTGAAGCTCCACCTGGCTGAAGCTGAAAGCTCTCTGGATTCCTTTCAAGTCCTCCTCACTCACTGTAAGACCTCTCCCTCAGTCTTTGTGCTATAGCAGAGCACACACAGAGCTCTTCTGTTGTTAGAAGCTTAGGGGCAGCCCTAGATAATCGACTTTCCTTCTCCTCTCTTTTAGCAGCAGTGAGCTGGGCATGCAGATTTGTCCTGTGCATCATCCAAGGAATCTGCCCCTTCCTCACCACATACCATACAGAGCACTTACCTTAATATCCTCACACCTGGACCACAGCAATTCAGGTGTGGGACCAGTGCATGCTCTAAAGTGAACCCTTGAAGCTACAGACTGCAGTCTACAACCTTCCCAAACATGCTCCTGTCACATCCCTCCTAATTTCAGTGCAGTTCACTGGCTGCCTCTTACAGCTCCACTTTACCTCCAGTCAATCTTTCAACCCTGGCTACACTCAGACCAAATCTCTCAATTCTGCAAGCTTAGGATGGCTGGCTACTCCCCTCCCTCTGTAATTGCTTCTCCCAGTAATGATGCGTGTCTGTACTGGCCCCCCAATGGGGGATGAAACTCCCCACAGGGGTCAGGGCAAAAGATCTGTTATCCATCTTCAGATGCACATTGAAGACCCGCCTCTTCAGACAGCATCTTGGTTCCCCACCCATCCCCACGCCCTAATGCTCCTACCTTTTCTACTAGTTCAGGGTACAGTATGTTTTCATGGTTTTAGTTTTTTCTTCTAAGGGCTTTTTATGGATGCGATCTGTATGTACTCAGGATTTGTATTTTTGTTCTTGCTGACAACAGTTTATCTGCATTACTGCTTCAGTGATGTTTCATATATATACTTGCTGGTCTGAGAATGCCGTTTGCCAGGACTGGCACTTTTACTGATTTTAATCAGTCGAATGTGCATATTTTCTCCTCTGTAAGCTGCTCTTGATAAGAGTGTCAGCTAAATGATTATAATGTTGGCAAAATTTGCCTAGATTGGCTGAATAGCCTGTTCTCATCAATCACTTACTTATGCATTTTACATTACAGTACATTCACTTCGCTGATGCTCTCAGTGACTTATGTGATTGTTCAAAGGCATAATAGCATTCACTAATTTTACATTGATCGATGTGATCATCAGTGACAGCAACCAGCTTGTCTAGATTTTTATTTTGTAGTTGTTCCAATGACCTTAGGTGTGCACTTATTGTACGTCGCTTTGGATAAAAGAGTCTGCCAAATAAATGTAATGTAATGTAATGTAGATGAACAAAGATAACAGTTTATCTGCCGACTCTGAAGTGATGTTCATCAATCAGGAGGGTATCTCTGGCCAAACTTTTCTTAACTCTGACTGGATTATCACAACAGTGGCCTCCTGTGGCCACATTTGAAATTAACATGTATACTACAAGGACAGTTCATTTTCTTGAGTTAATATAAAAAATAAAAAATATTTTTAAAAACTCAGAAAGAGAACCATCCCATTAAAGTGCAAAAGACCCAGATTTCCATGTCATTAACCTTTAAATAATATATTTGATTCATTATTAGATTTTGGTTAGTCAAATTACCATAAAATGATATGCCATTTTATGGGTTGGTTCTGATATGACCTGGAGATAAATGTACATAATTTAAATATTACTCATATTGCACATGTATTCAGGGGAATGCAAGTATGTATCTGGAACTGATTTTCTTTTTAAATTAAAAACAGAAGGAATCAAGGAAAAATGAACAGGCTAAATTCAAACAAAATTAAATTTGTGTCTTTTGCAAGTCAAATTCTGCATTGCAGGAAGAGTATTTATTAAGATTACTTTTGCAGCGAACTTTCTGGTTCATCCCAATATTAAATCTACATTCAGAATATAAAAAGGAAAATATCAACATAC
This sequence comes from Anguilla anguilla, assembly GCF_013347855.1. Taxonomy (NCBI): domain Eukaryota; kingdom Metazoa; phylum Chordata; class Actinopteri; order Anguilliformes; family Anguillidae; genus Anguilla; species Anguilla anguilla. The sequence continues at coordinate 22,948,964 of NC_049216.1, read as the reverse complement.
AAACAAAGTTTTACTAAATCAATATCTCAAACCAAGAAATGAAGAAAACGGCAAGAACTGCTGCTTCTATCAAAATTGGAAACATTATCTTGATGAAGAAACCAATATATGATGCAATGTAATATCTCCCCAGCATAAATAATAACTAAAATCCAATGCAGAAATGCAGAGAACACAATAATGGCACGAATGAGGAATGGCCTTTGAAACACACATCGATCAGTTGCAGTTGCACGCAATCTTTTAGAAATTATCATTACGCTAAGAGAATCGCATTTGGTGCTGGTGGAGCAGAATGCTACACGCGGGAGACATTAATAATGCTTTATGGAAACCTGTGTGAGGCTGTAGAGCTGGGGGGACAGATGCAGGTTTTACTGCGTTTGGGGATTTGTGGGGTGGGGGGGGTTAAGGTGCAGACACTGTGAGCCTCAGCAGGGCTCTGGCGGTAGTGCCCTGCCATTTGATGGGGTGGGAAGAGGAGGAGGCACGTCTCAAATAACAGACAATAACAGAACTGCCAAATGTCAATCCCAGGCAAAGCTGCAGTCTTTGCTCTGCTCCTCTCGATAAAGGTCTTAAAAATCATCTTACCTGCGACTGCCTGGATCATTACGGTGTAATATTTTGTGTTTAGTTTTTTTACATTCGTTTTTTACACTTTTTATCCCAAACAATTTTTTGACCTTTATTTTCTACAAGCACGTTTTGGAACTTTTTGCTCTTATACACTTTCCGACTTAATTGTCTCTTGCCAGCCGAATGTTTGTTTTGACTGGGTTTCTACAGTGTACGACTTTGTATGCAGCCACAAGAAGCCGGTACAGGCACACACGCTAACCTATATGGGTACATGCACTCTGTGCATGAGCTGTGAAAGAGCATGTGAGGACTCTCCTGGGACAAGTGTGTAATGATGTACTGGTTTCTGCTTCACTGGTGAGTAATTTCAGTGAGCACGATTGCATTCACTTCACTCTTGGAATGCTCTGATCATGTGACACTCAAGAGCACATGCAATATTTTTACATTAACTTCAAAGCTTCACTCCTTTGCCATCTTCCCATTATTTTTGAATGCAAATCCTTGAGAAATAACATAAATAATACATTATCAACGTATCACATTTTGCACCACTTCACAATATATTGGCGAATATACTCAGTATTGCCACTTTCAAATGCTGCCATACTGTATATTACATTGCTGTGAAATATATTTGGCAATGCATTTCCAATGTGTATTTACGATGTATTTCAGTATATTCTAATGTTCTATTTCCATGAAGTATTATTTCATGTCATGTAATTAAATCAAGTAGCCTGACGTCTACTTTTGATCACTGGAGTCTGTTATATTCCCTGGGGGGGGTGGGGGTACAGCAAGCAAGCAGCACAGCTTGGGACTGGGAGGTCACAGGTTCAATTCCCATGTGAAGAACAGTTTTCCTCCTGAGTAGATATCCAGCTGTATGGCATACGTGTGGGATAAAGGAGTCCAACAAACAAATGCTGTGGAACAGTGGAACACTGCTAATCTCAGTGCTCAAAGGTTCAATAAAGGGCCTTAAATGACTGGGATTCAACACCATGTTCTTCAGATGCTAGGTGAGCGCCTTCATGTAAAACAACTGCGTAAGGAAGGAAGCCCAGCTTTCTTGGAGGAGAAACTTTTGACACTCAGGCTTTTTCTTGGCTGGTTGCGTATTGCAGGGGCCAGCTCCAGGATTAGCCCCGTTTTGTAAGTAGGTGCAGCAGCGTGAAAACTGCACAGAGTGACCTTTAGATAGCCTCTGCAGTGGGGATTTAGTGTGGGATTTAGGGGATTTCGTCCTAGCTACGAATAAGGACTTGATATATATTTTAACTTGCACAGAATCGCAATTTCTCACTTTTTTCCCTGTGACTGCAAAGATGTCTTCCATTGTAAAGCTCTGCCCTTCAAAAATGACTTTCTGCTGACTGCCCTGGTCAGTTATCTCAGTTGCATTGGGCCGATTTCCTCTCCTCAAAACCCCTCACCTCCACCCTCAGATGGGACGGGTCCCAGCTGCCCGAGTGAGTGAGGACCCAATCCAGGCACGCTGTGCAGTAGGACCGTTCTGTGAGCTGCTGAGGCCGCCGTGGTCCCTAACGTTTTTCACCAAAAGGACCACAAACTCGTGGTTGCCCCCCATACCCGAAATAGTTTTGTGGACCCTCTGGATTTACAAAATTTTCACTGATGTTGGGTGCACACCGCTAAATGACTGATGTATACACTGCAGCTAACTGATTACAGTGCAAGCAAACTTTCCATCACTAATAACCTAAATCAGTAGTAAGCAACCCTGTTCCTGGAGATTTGCCATCCTGTAGGTTTTCACTCTAACCTTGTTGAGCTGCTAATTAGCAGAGTCAAGTTTGCTGAAATTGGGTTGAAATGGCAACCTGTCCAGTGTGTATTCCTGCCTTTTTCCTGGTGCTGGGATATACTCCAACACCCACTGCCCCCTGTGACCCATAGATAATGGATGGATGGATGAAAACCTACAGGAACAGGGTTACCACTGACCAAAATGATGAGAAACTGTGTTTCAGTGAATACTGCATTTTGGAATACACTCGTCGGACATCATCAAAAATTGCTGCAGAGCTTTTGCTGACCTATGAATAATGTCAGGTCTGCTTTTCTGGATGTTTGGCCCCAGAAGGCTGAAGAGGAAAATCTAAACTGACCAATAGCAAAAGCAAAACAGACACACCAGAGCAAGAGTGAACTGATGTACTTTAAAATACATCCTTGTATTGATTTCATGTAATGCTGTCAAGATCAATATCACATTATTTGACTGTATGTAGCTAACATTACACATATACAGAGCCTTACAGAATTATTCACACCCTTGATAAAGATTGCAGTATAAATTAAGCACATCAGGACAGGTAATGAGCTATATTGTATGCTCAAAAATTGGGAATATTGTATTATTTCGTACTTCTCCAGCTGCTCAGAGAAAAAGGGCTTTAACAAGTAATATTATTTTTTTCCCGGTGTGTCACAGTTATTAATTTCTAAAGCAGAAAATGTAAAACCTTGGTGCTCGCCTACAGGTATAGCTTTGATATATCTGGAGAAAATGATCAGATCAGACCCTACAAGCCTACTAAACCTCCGTTCTGCTACCCAGTCTATTATTATTTTGTCAGGTGTGAGAGATGAGAATAGAAATTAATTATTAAACATTGAAGAGTGTAATACACTTTCCCAAAACATGTTGCTCATAAATTTTTTAGTGGACAAAATGTAATCTTAATTTTTCTTACAGTTTCTTTGTTACCCGTGTGGGTGAAAAATACTGTGGATCCTGCAGATCTAGGTGATTTTAATCAGCCACTAAACCTACCACACTACACATTTCAGTAATATAAGGGACTGTCAGACAGCTTGAACTGAACCCTGCATTATTCAGTTCTGGTAATAAATTGTCCAGTATTATTCCTTTCCCATGTTATTATTTCAGATAAGTTGTTCTGAAGTAGACCAGGGAGTTCATTACATTTCTCTCTCTGAAAGTTTTTTTTAATATCGTAAACCATTTTCTAATTTTCTCTGCTCCACAGGGTTTACACCATTACCATAACCCCCTTCCAGATGTACTGCAGCAGTTGTGAAACGACACATTTCTGGTTATGACATTCCAGTGAAAGCAATGTTGAGTCTTTGCTGTATTTGCATCTGAATGCAATACAATACAGGACGAGTCTGAAAACCCCTGACCTCGCGCACACATTGCAATTCTGGATATCTGTACTTGTGCCCCAAGTACACAACACAAAGTTCAGAACAGTGGACAGTGGACATACAGAGCAGCAGCTTTTTAATCAAACTGAATGGCTATTCCTTTCTATTAGTCATGCCCAGTGTGTATTGGAGTACATGAGGTGTCTACACATGGATAAAATACCTCTGGGGTCCCCAAACGTTATCCTGGAGAGCCAGAGGACGTGGCTGGTTTTTGCTGTTGCTCAGCACATAATTGATCAATTAAGACAGTTGATTACACAGTTAATTTACCTCGCCGGGTTTCTTGGGTCATTGATTTTACAGGGACATGAAAAGCCCATCACACCCCGTGGAGCCTCCAAGTTTGGGGACCCCTGTGAATAAAGCGACTTCTCGCTGCCGCTCAGCAGATTTCCCTTCTTGCGCCTCGCTCCACATCGTCCATCCTGCAGGACCCCCTCTCCGCCGGGGTTCTCCAGGAAATGGCTTACAGACACACAGCTGCCTCTTTTTGGCATGTTACGCCACTTAAAGTTTTTTTTTTCTCTCCCTCCATTAGCTGCTGGCAGCTCCCTTGCAGCTCATGAAACCCGACACTGAAGAGGATTTGGCGAGAATCTCAAGCCTGCTGCAAATTCACCTGCAGCTCGCTGCCACTCGATAGCGCAATTATCACCGCTCGCAAGCCCCCAACACACAACGTGACCTGAGGTGTCCAAGCCTGTCCACGGCGTCAGCGTCAAAACACTGAATTTCAACATGAATCCTAGCAACGGCTGTCAAAAGAGATAGCTGATGTGCCTTTTTTTGCCCTTTCCCCCTACTTTGGAATGGCCAATCATATATCAGCTCTTGTCGCTGGATCATCTGTGATCAATTTGGGAATGCGAAGGCAAGCACATGACGCCTTATCACACCACAGCTCACGGCACACAGACATGAGTTGGAGGAAGACGCTTTATGTACAGCTTAACGGGTGTACTAGCAGGTGCCCGACTGACCAGCAGAAGTTGGTAAAGAGCAATGAGATGCAGATTCCTGCCACCTGAACCCTTCCAAACCCTAGGAGGCCATTGCTACTACAATCTACTGCCAATTATATGTGGCACTGCTGACTGTGGAGTACATTCATGCAATAAGAACGAGGATGGTCCCTTAACCTGATGAGTCATCTAGCAGCCTGTGCTGCGTGTTTTTCAATTGGCCCTCTTTGCATAACTACCTAATCGGTTTTCCTTGCTATGTATCATTTTATCATATTATAGTCAGAAATACTCAGGTGTGTTTTGCATGGTTCTAGTTTTAAATGAAAGAAATACAGAAATTTTTTCAGATTGCCTATGATAAACGTTTGCTCTAAAACTGAACCGAAGCGAGACAGCAGCCCTGTCGCAACTGTTAGTTTAATTGAGACAGAGCTTTAAATAAACTGGAACATCACAAACCTGCTGGGCGAGACAATGTAGCGAGCATCACCGCTCTCCCACAATCCTCACTGGATTTTCCGCGTCAGAGAAGATACGCTGTCAGGACATGTATGAGTCAGTGAAGGCTGGAAAAGGCTAATTTTATAAAGTCAATGCTCAGTGTTTGATCAAACACATGGTCTCAGCAAAGTGTTATATTTAAAGGTGTCAAATTTTCACTGAAATAGTGCCTCAAAAAAGAAATTCATCAGGGCCTGAACCCAACCATTTCCAAGGCAGTTATGGTGATTTGGCTCTGTACTCCACTGTTTTTTTTTTAGTAGTCCAAAGTTAATCTCTGCTTTTATTAAAGGGTATTTTTATATATTTTGGTTTCATTTTACAACACTTTGAAAACACAGTCCACCCCCACTTCAGAACACCATGTTTGGGACAAATCGATTCATACATTTCTCATTAATTATGTGTGTTCACTTACTACCTCAGTACAGGCAGAAAAGAGCTTTCAGTACCTAATTTTGATTGTTGGCTTTTCATTGCTGTTAATGTCTGTGATTGGCGTTTGTCAACTTGAGGAGCAGAGTTTTGCCAATTAATCAAATCAAGGAAACCATGAAGAGGCTGGGAAATAAGAAAAAAACTGTCAGAAACATAGACAAAACCTTAGGCTTACCAAAATTAACTGTTTGGAACATAATTGGGAAGAAACAGAGCACTGGTGAGCTCATTAATCACAAAGGGCCTGGTAGGCCAAGGAAGACCTCCACAGTTGATGGCCAAATAATTATCACCATAATGAAGAAAACCCCCAAACACCTGTCCGACAGATCAGAAACACTCTTCAGGAGGCAGGCGTAGATATGTCAGTGACTACTGTCCACAGAAGACTTCACAAACAGAACTACAGATGCTACACAGCAAGTATAAATGGATGCAATGTAAATGCTATGTAAATGTTGTGTAAGTTGCTCTGGATAAGAGTGTCTGCTAAATGCCTGTAATGTAATGGCTCACTTGTTTCATTGATGATGTAACTGCTGATAGAATAAATTCTGAAGTATACAGAAGCATCTTCTGTGCTCATTCACCCAGTCCTAATCCCATTGAACATGCGTTTCATATGCTGAAGAGAAAACTTAAGGCAACTAGGCCCCGAAACAAGCAGGAGCTGAAGGCTAGAGTACAGGCCTGGCAGAGCACTTCCAGAGAAGATACTCCTGGTGATGTCTGTGGGTCACAGACTTCAAGCATTCGTTGCTTGCTAAAGACATGCAACAAGGTACTAATCATGATTACTTTCTTTTACATAACATTAAATGGTGACACCAAAGTGTATAAAAATACCCTTAAAAGCCGAGAATGTACACTTTCACCACACGTGAATCGTTTGATTACAAATCTAAAATTGTGGAGTAGAGGCAAATCAAGAAAAAATGTTGGAGCTCACTGTGTTTTTCACAAGCTCAAGTTGTAACCCAAACTCAAGTGCTTCCCTTGTTGTTTTTTCTCAGCAATACCCTAAGTGCCGATAAAATATATTTTAAGCCACTAGAAAAAGAAGCCAAAGTGTTAATGATCCATTCATACCAGAAAGAAATTCGGTGAACTCCAGTGAACTCCCGACGTGAGCGCCGCACTTAATGCGCGCCAGAGCCACACTCCATAGTTGGTCTGTTGTTTACCGGCTCCGCTGGGTCCTAGCCACTTACGGCTTTTGCAGAGCGCTGGCCAATTACCCAAGTCCTGTACAACGGCGGCGGATAACAGTGTTCCGCAGCGTCATGCGGCTCTGTCTGTGGTCTGCGTCGTGGGACTGCGCGAAAGTGACTCACTGTCTTCCTGCCGAGACCCTTTTATTCCACGCTGCTAAACAAATCGGATCAGCGCGTGTGAACCGCCATGACTGTTCTCTAGTGCGTGGTGCTTTCCGGTCTCTCTCTCATTCTTTCTTTACGCACTCTCAATCGCCGCTTGTGCGCACTTGTGTTCGGTGAAAGGGGTGGTTGGAGACGGGATTTAATTAGAAGCGGAGCGATAAATCACGACCACAATTAAAACGCAGCTCGCTTTTTTTGTTTATGCCCTGGGAAACTCTTAAATACACTACAAGCCGCGGGGAGACAGTTTACTGGTGATTATGGCCAAGAGACTCCCTCTAAGGAGGTAAATACAATACAGGCTTTCAATGCCTATGCCCCAGTTTTCCTTCTTAAATACAAACTAATGGAAGCATTGAGAATCATCGTCCCTTACAAGCAGTAAAGCCTGACTGACATCTATAATGTTAGGAAAAACCAATAAAAACACAGCCCCTCAAAAAATAAGTGCTTGGGAACAGTACTATAAAGTTCACCAAGCAGTTCTGTTCAAAGATTTGCACTTTTCTCATGCTAATCTTCTGTTACAAATACCTATCCACTGACAGACACAGATCTAACATGATGAAAAACGTCAATTATAAATACATGAATAGGCTATATGGAAACAAGTTAAATTCAGACTGAGCCAGTGGATGTCTGATATCACATTAAAATTAATTTAAGATTTGTAATGTTTATAATAATAATAATAACATCAAATATTATCATCAATACAGAAAATGCTATATCTGTATACATCCACATCAACTGGGTCTGCACCTTGTAATACAGAGAGGACATTTTGTACTTAATTCATCAAACACAATGTAAAAATGCACATGCAAAGGATCAAACATGCATATAAAGATAAGCAGTATCACAACAGTCACAGGCTCTGGGCATTCATAATAAAACCCAGATGAAGTTGGCAGGGAAAAATATCTTCCTTAATTACTTGGGACAAATTTAATACAATGAAATCGGACACATTCAATGCACAACTATTCAACACTGAAGTAACTGAGTCAACATGCCACAGTAGCAGTTCCCAAATAGCCAAGATTTTATTTTGAAATACAGCAGCATGACTAATGCTCCGACCTGTGTCGGATCTTCATAAAGCTTCTTCCTGATGTTGATATTCATCCTGATGAAGACCCAGCACCGGTTGGAACATTGATCATGTTGGTATATTTCAAAATAAATTCTTTGTTATTCGGGAGTGGCTAACGTCGTGCACAGACCCGGTGGCTTTGCCTGTGCCGTTGTTCTCTCCTGTACCTACATCACTGGTTCGGATGTGTGTGTATGATTAGGATTTATGACACACCACTCCAAATGGAGAACTTGTTTCAAGTATCAATTTAAGAAAGATGCCACAGATATAGGGCAGTAGAATTACAGCTAAGGGAAGCCAGGGGAAATACCTCTTGAACAGCCAATCAACAGTGACTGTGGGTTATTGAGAGGTTGAACCTTCTTTAGACCTAACTGCTGTGATGGCTGGAAAAGGACAACTCCCATTTAAGTCACAATAAGGCACAAAATCGCTCGGTAAACAGGTTGATGATCTATGTGTGGGTGCTAAATGTCCCATTTCCAAGGAAACACAAAAAAAATGTGAAGTATAATCAGTTCTTGCAATGGTGTGATGCAAGCATACATTGATTGAACACTGAGGAACAGGGCGGCTAGGTCTTTGCCAAGAATAAAATTCAACAGGTTGCCATGAACACCGAATGCCTATTTCAGAGACAGCAGTCCCGCTGAACAGCACTGGCAAATTCTGCCCGTTTTTACCAAGGAACAGGATTAGGAAACCCACCGGAACGTTCTATTTGTAAGAAACAGACTATTTTCTTTTTAAATGGAGGCTCTAAAGTTTGCTAAGCTGTGTGGCCTGGTAAAAAAGCTGCTAAATTGCTTTGTTAAATCCATTAAATCTGTTTTCAGTTAAGCTAATGATGTGACAGTAGCGGGCATGAATGGATGAGACAATAGGGAAAGGTAAGAAAAAAGAAAGAAACAAAAAAAGAAAAAAAGCTGAGGTTGATTTATGAGCAACACTAATGCCAGTCCACATACTCACTCCACACAGGGGCGAAAAGTTTTAACAACAGGAACGGATGAAGAAAAAAATCACAACTACTTGCCTAGAGAGTCACTAGAGTGTGCTGGTCAATTTACATTAAATCACTCAAAGAATAATAAAGATAATAAAGTATTTACTATCTGCATATAATAATACACCCAATAACACCCAGGGCAGTGTGTATAATATACTGCTTGACATGATATTGCTTCACAGATTTAGGCAAATTACTCTTGACAATGTAGGTGGGAAAAACTGAAGAAATATCTCAGAATTGTCTTCACTCATCCAAGCAAGTTATCAGTTTCATTTAAAATCTATGCATTACAAGCAACTTTGCCTCAAAAGAGAGTGTACACAGCATTGCCTCAAGCTCCCATATTTCATTGCAAAGTCATTGGCCATGATGTCTACAAGATGTTGTACCTCAAGGTACGATTGGTAACTTAAGTAAATAAATCAAGCTACAGTATATCTTGGTTGGTAACTACCACAATAAAGTAACAACGTACAGGTTGAAATCAGTGGAATGATTATAAAACTGACTGACATGTTAGTCACCAGTCGGCACCCTGAGCCGGCCAGAGGAGGATGGATTTCCCCCTTGAGCCTGGTTCCTTCCAAGGTTTCTTCCCATCTGCCACAGGGAGTTTTTCCTTGCAACTGTTGCCTTAGGCTTGCTCCTGTGGGGGTTTAGGATTGTAGTTAGTATTGTAACAACTGCTGTAAAATACGCTATACAAATAAAATTTGATTGATTGATTGATGATTATTTCACTTTCAGGCCACCCAACCCCTTTAGGATGAAAATAAGTGTCAATATGCTGTGAACTCCTGATCCTGACATGACCCTAACTTGAACGGGCAATGCCAAGGATATGAGGCTCATTATTGCCTTTTAGAAATAACAACCCCGATCTTTCATTCTCTCCTTCGCTTGGGCGATGGAACGCTAGCATATCATCTCAGCTACACTTAGCTGCACTAATGAATCACATCACAAAGGCAAAACACTTTGGAATCAGCCCGATCACCTTTGTATTTTAAGATTAGCAATCCAGTTCAAAAACACTTTGGAATCAGCCCGATCACCTTTGTATTTTAAGATTAGCAATCCAGTTCAAAAACACTTTGGAATCAGCTAGATCACTTTTGTATTTTAAGATTAGCAATCCAGTTCAATTGCTAACCACGGCAGGTCCGAGCTGAAAGCGAATGAAAAGTGGAGTTGCTCAACACTGGGTAAACTTCCAGAATTTATGGAACAGCTTTGGTCTGAAAATGACATGAATAATGGAATGGAACACACTCCTCTATTTCTCAGCCGAAACGTGGTAAAAATGGAATCACAACGCCGCCGTTAATTTATGTGGCCCAAGTATTTCGATCTTTTTCAATTGTTTGTTTTGTTTGGAATTTTATGGCTCTGAAACGGGATGTGGTGCAGATTAAAGAGCCCATCATGACTCATCACTCGCGCCCTTTCAGAACACATAACAAAGACATTCTGTAAAATGTGGTCAAGTTTGAATGTTTGAAAATTAAGAGTGCAATTAATAATAATAATAATAATAATAATAATAATAATAATAATGGAGATACATTTAGTTAAAAAGTAATCGCTTACCAATTACATTTGAACGAAAATTGAACAAAAAATAGCCTACTTAGGGGTCTGCAACCCCGCTTTCCAGGAGAGCTGCAGGATCTGATGGTTTTCATTGGCACTCTTAATTGATTCATTAAAGCAGTTAATTACAGTTAGCAGTTAGTTAGTCTTTGGTCTGAACATCACTGAAATGAAGACCAGAACAATAACCGGTAGACCTTATGACGCTCGAAGGCAAGGGCTGCCTGGCTGGAGGGTCACAGCTGTTACTGGCATGCTATTTATTTAATCGGCAATCGGCGTGGAGAACGGCTAAAACCCAAATGAATAATTGAAGTTACCGATTCATTATTAAGGAATTATGAACACGGGCGAAAGTCAAAGACCGCGACGAATGAGAAAAGCAAATGGCATTTAAAGAGCGTTCGTCCTTTTTGTTAGACCGGCTCAAGAAGAAGGGGAACAGGGATGGTCTGTGCTAAACTAATCTGGGTGATCCATCTCAACGCGGCACCCATTATTGCTGTGGACACACCATGAAAGCAGGCTTTTAATCCAGGTTTCCGTTCTCTATTAAAGGCACCGATCTGAGCGGTGGAAGTTTCTCCGGGGAAAACTTAACTGTCACTGGGAAAAGGCAGGAACGGGCTTCAGATACACGTCTCGCATTAAAAAGATGAGTAGGCTACAGTTCAGTTTGGGACAGCTCACATTTCTGTGCTGTCATAAATACTCCCTGTTTTGAGAATAAACCAGGGATGAGCCCACTGACGCGAACGGCTGGACATTTATGATCAAACAACATATTAATTAATTAACGAGTTCATCCGTCCTGCTGTACACGGCATATTCCAGACTCCAAAAACGACTGTCCAGCACTAGGCTATTTCAGGTTTAAAATGGTGGTCGATCTGTTTGTCAGGTTTGTCTAATGGCTACCCAACTCAAGTAAAACAGACAAGACAGTGCGATATATGCGCAAAAAGCCAGCAAGAACCGTGAATAATTTAAGTATTTTTGTTAGTATTGATAGCGACATGCAAAACACCGAAATCACGTTCACACTCCACGTGTTTGATAAAGATATTCGAATGTCCTGGGAATATGGACCACATGCTGTACCAATGAAATCCACAAGAGGACGACAGCTGACAACATTGCGAAGCCCGTGTAATGCCAAGCAAAGGTGTGTCCTGGCGAATCCACGGTCGTGCAGGTGAAGCGAATAATGTCATGAAAGGAATGTACAGAAAAGTACGGTGGAAGTGAATTAGTCAGACTCAGAGATGAACAGCACCAATTATCTCTGTCCGTAGCCAGTGGTGCAGGAAGAGCCAGATTTAGCTTTTCAAATGAATCCAGTCTCAGTATGACAGACTGATTAAGAGCCCCGTTCGTTTTCAGAATTAATATCAGCAAAGAGGGCAAGACTTAAAGGAAGAGCAGGACAGGTGCATTGAATCACTTCATAACTGTTAGTTGGACGTTGATGGCACTCTGTCACCGACCCCCGCTCCTTGCCAACATGAGCATGGATGCTTCCCTGCCTCGTCTCTCCTCTTGCTGCTTGGCCACACTGCCCTGCCAGCTCTCCAGGTGTTAACTAGAGAAAGGATTTCATCCTCTGGCACACTTTTTTTTTTTTTTTACTTTAAAACAGAGATGAAAAATTAATCTCAACACATTCCAAGTGGAAAGTATCTCCAGCGAAGGGACTAGGTGGACGTAGGAGAGAAAAAGGAGAGGAAGAGAGAAGTAAATTGAATGTGACTGCAGCCCAGAAGCATGTCCAGTTGCAGACAGAAGCCGCCTCTGACAAGCTCACCTTTGCCGTAGCGGTGATGAGGTGAACTCCACCTCCTGTCAGAGACGAGAGCAGGGCAGAAATTTCCTGCAACCCCAAAGACCCACACCAGCAACCCCACAGACCCCCACCAGCAACCCCACAGACCCCCACCCACAACCCCTGGCCACTGGGCTGTGAGCTGCAGTTAGCGTCAGAAACAGTCTTCAATGCTGCCATCAGTTAGAAGAAAGAAAGAAAAAACATTGTCACTGCATCATTTTGCCGATTTCATGTTTGGACAACTCTCACATCCATTCTTGATTTTCAGTTATGACTTTTACAGCCATTTGAGAAGACAGCAGCCCCCGAATGCCTGAACAGAACATTTGATTTTCTTCAGCAACTTTTGGAGAACCTTTGGGAATTAATTACAGGGACATGAAGTAATTACCAGCCAAGGCTCATCTGACTAATCAAATGAAAAAGAGATATAAATAATTTACAATAAAAAGACCAGGTATGTTTTTACAGCCAGAGACTGCAAACATAATTTAATGAGCATTTTAAAATTTGACATTACATTCTGTCTGGATACCGTGTTCTTACAAAGACAATGCCAAATGTCTAAAGATAACCAAAGGCCAATGCTTGCATGTACATTTGCATAAAGCTGCAAGTGGCATTGTGATGCTAATAGGCTCTTGTGCGCTCCTGTCAGACAGAGGAGGGGCAATCTATTCAAGCGTGCGCTATGAAGACTAGTCACCCGTCACATTAACGTATCCTCTGATTTCACACAGAGGTCGTTTCGTGAAGGCATGAAGCGACATTTAATGTTGCACTAAATTTGCTGTGGTCCATCCCCCAGTAAAGGCACGGAGGCTCACATAAATGAGATGTTTTACAATTTACAGTGATAAGCATGAGCTCCACCTCTCGTTCCGACTCACTTGCGGAAGACAACTTTAATACGTAAACTAAACAAGCTCTGCCTTGGCGCTTATAAACATTTAATTTTCTTCCCTAGACTTTTCCAATTTATTCTGTCCTTTTTTCCCGAAACAAACAAACAAAAAAACTGGACTGCTTGTTTTGGCGTCAGCTACCCTGGAGTCCAGCCAGGAGCCATTTCAGGACAGATTGAAAGGTGAAAGTTATCTTCAGAACTGTGTACGTTCATTTGCCACCCTATCCAATTCTTAGGACGAAAACTAGGATAACTCCAAGGGCGACCTTGTTCCCCATACATGATGACCACGACAAGATAAGTTAGCTAACGGTAATAGTGGGTGAGATCGCTGGATCCACCCGCCGCACCGGACATACGTAGCCTACAGTGCTTGCATCACAAAGCTTCTGCCAGTGATTCAACATTAATGGAAAATCATAACACATGCCTTCAGAAACGGAATAGATAAATCGTTTCATAGCGACAGCTTGCCTCTTGTACGGAGACTATTTCATTTGTTTTTACCCTTGGCGATTCAGTGTGTGTAGCCTAGCGCACACCTGGAATGTATGATTGGTGTGTGGCAGGTGTGGCAGTCCCAGGGCGCTCCCTGCCAGTGCGTGCGGGTGAATGAGAATGCAAAGCTCCACAGTTCTCTTAAGGTCAGACCAGCTTTGGTGCTTGTTTGCCCTCTGCAGAAATGATGAGTATATGTGATAACACAGGAAAGCAGAACAGCAAATTACGGCAACAGAATGGAAAAATACAGGATTCTGTCTTGGTGAGAAAAAGGGTGATTTTTAAGACAAAATGTGTTTTTTTATTTTATTTTGTTTTTTTAATTTTATTTTACCAAGTAAGTCACTTCAAAATTTTGATATTTTTCAAGGGAGGCCTGGCCAAGAGAAGCAACAAGCAGTCAGTTTATGACAGGAAACACCATACACAAAGCGACACCTTTTGAACGACACCCAGCAAATAGTCTACATGCTCATTTTTTGCCTGAACTAGTTATGAAGTCAGCTTGACTGTTGCCTGTCCTGTTACCCTCTGAATTGTCTTGGAAGTACAGTCGTGCTGTTGAGTTGTTGAAAAATGGACAATTTCACACTTGCATTTAAATCCACGGTTCAAATTTGTTTCAGCAGATTATTAATGCACAGATCCATATCGCATGAAAACTTTTATAATTACCCATCATCTGGATGACCTTTAGGTTATGCTGAGAATGGGTGTATATATGTATACTGCATATGCTATATAATTTGTGGCTGTTCTATAACAGTTGAAGCGTTAAGCTGTCAGGGATATTGTTGTAACACTGGGTGGCCAATTATGGCTGTGTTATGAAAAGGCAAGGCACTGAAGATCAGAACAGGTCTGACCTTCAGTTTACTGTACTATATATATATATATAGAAAATGACATTGCTGGTAGAACTACACAGTGTATTAGGAACCATGCTGTGCTTTTGGTTGAGTGATTATGTGGATTACGAGAAAAAAATGGCTGAATGCAGAATGCACAGCTGTCTGTGTAAGCTGTACTGGACACACAGACAGACAGACAGACACACTCACATACGCGCACACAGACACACAGACACACACACACACACAGACACACTCACATACGCACACACAGACACACAGACACACACACACACACACACACACAGACACACTCACATACGCACACACAGACACACAGACACACACACATACACACACACACACACACACACACACACACACTGGTTATTATTTAATTGATTAGAGGAAGTGTTGTATGTGGAGACAGTGACAGTGTGAGACACATAGAGCAGGTGTGAGGTGATGTTACAGGTGTTAAAGGAAGTCATATTCCAGCTGTGGGAAAAGGCACAGTGCACAGGAGCACAGAAGGAATTCCTGATTGGAGCTGTCCCGGGCGCAGGCACAAACGAACACAGAGCCGGACGAGCAGGGAATTTCTTTTTTTAAAAAGCAATAAGTTCTGAATGATGACACATACTCCATGCTAATAGCAGCATACAATACAATACAATACAATACAATACAATACACTTTATTGTCCCCGTGGGGAAATTTGTCTTGGACAGCATGCCCCAGTACCTCTCTGATTGTGGAAATCTGTCGTTCTTTTTACATCTGGAGCTTGGGTTCTGGCATGCCCTCTGCTGTAGCAGATTGGTTTCAGTGGGCTGTCCTACATTGGGGGGGGCGGGGGGGGGGGGGGGTTGTCAGGGAGTCCTTTTCCCCAAAGTTCAGAGCAGAGTTCTCAGCATGCCCTCCAAAGCGCATCTGTTCCTTGCACACCTGTCTGTCTGATAAAGGACAGCAGCTTGACTCTCTCAACTCAACACCCCCCCCCCCACCATGACTACCACCACCCCCCGACTCCCCCTAAACTCATTTCGGCAGGAGAAGCCTTTAATAAGGTATTCTCTAGGTTTCTCTCTTTATTTCTTCCTCTCCTGTGAGTGTTTGTTTGATGCACATTTCCTGAGTGATATGATCAATGCCATCACCCATTTTAAATGTAGCATGGGAGTTCATGAATGGGGTCATGTTGAATTTTAAATGAACAATTCACAAGAATAATCTCACTGTTCTGCTGCAGGAAAAAAACAAATGCAATACTGTTAAAATATGCTTTCCCCCAATACATTTACTCTAGTGATCAAAGTGTAGAAAATAATTTAGATATAAAAAGTGTGAGCATATAGACAATACCGTAAAGTTTCTGTGAAACAGTGCTTTTGAAAATGAACCTAATTTGATGGGACATTTATGAAACGTCCCCTCAATTCGCAGGTGACGTCCAGGACACCACAGTCTAATGCAGTGATTAGTGGGGAGATGCACAGACTACAGTGGGGACGTGGTGAGGGTTGAGGGAGAATGGCACAGTGCAGGATGTGTGTGTATGTGTGTGTGTGTGTGTGTATGAATGTGC
The DNA here is from genome assembly GCF_013347855.1 of Anguilla anguilla. Lineage (NCBI taxonomy): Eukaryota > Metazoa > Chordata > Actinopteri > Anguilliformes > Anguillidae > Anguilla > Anguilla anguilla. Next base: position 22,932,519 of record NC_049216.1, on the reverse strand, counting down.
GAGGGTGCGTGTGGGGGGAGGTCTTTAAAACAGTCCTATTACCAAAGGAGAGCCAGAAAGAAAAAATTGGGAACCACTGTTCTACTGTGTGATTACCCATCTGCCCCAAAATTTCCACATGAGAAGGCAGATCATACTCCTGAGTGCCAGTGGTGAAGGTAATGCGCCCTGGAGCAGATCGAGCGCTCACCTGTTAGCAGGGCTGGTAAAGCTAAGCAGTGTGTGTGCTGGCCTGACAGGTGTGGGGCACGGGAGCCCATTAAAGAGCAGACAGAGGCATCGTGGCCCATTGCACACAGGGGTCCGGTTCTGCTCAAAATGTCCCTGTTGGCTCCGCAGCAGAGCTGTGCATGGACAGGCTCCACAAGTCAGACTTTACCCACAGGCTCCAGAGCCCAGACTTTACTCAAAGAGGCTCCAGAACCCAGACTTTACACAAACAGTTGTTGGAACTCAGACTCAGAAGGCTATGTACTCTTCCTTGTGTGTCAGTAACTCTCCCTCTGAAAGAAAATAAATAAATAAATGAATACAGAGAAGATTGCACTCTGCAGCGAGGTTAGAGGGGGTGGAGGTGGGACGTTTGAGGATCAGTGCTGATGTATGAGCGAGGGTCTGTGTGTGTGTCTGTGTGTGTGTGTGTGTATGAGCGAGTGTGTGTGTGCTCCTCTGAAGGTGAGGGGGGCCATTGCTCCTGGGGAAGAGGATGTGGGGCGGTGTTGGAGACTGGGTCAACATGCAGACCTTCCTGCTGCTTCACCATGACCCTGCGGTAAAGCAAGCCTGATCAAACCACTGGGCACCCGCTTCCCAAACCCCCACCCCCGCCCCCGCCCCCGCCCAGCCCCCTGCCAGAGTCCCGGGCCGTGCTCCAGAAAGGGGCTCTCCAGCGGGTCTCATCAGTGATGCCACGGTGCCGAGCTGTGCCCTCGGTGCTGCCAGCTGTCAGGCTGCCCTCCCCTCCCCCCCCCCCCCCCCCCTCCACTCCCCCCCGGGCGCAGCACCTTGTCTGTGGGAAAAGCTGGGATGTGTGATGCGCTGCTGGGCAGCTGGGTCCGCTCAGGGGCCTGCACAGTGATGGATGCTGAGACCTGACAGCTCTCTCTGAGCCCAGGAAATGTGCGCTTTGTTTTTCTGGAGAGCCCAAGCAGCGACGACTCCGGCTGCTGATGGAGGCGGCGCCGTGACTGCCTTTGCCAGGGCTCCCCGTACCCCTCCTCCCCCGTCCCCAAATGGCGGCCCGCTGACAGCGAGCGTTTGTCTTCTCTGAGGGGGTAATGTTTTAAGGCTGTCGCTTTTTAAAAAATCTTTTACTTTTCCCTTCAAACTCTTATCTGTGCATCCTGCCATACCCGTCACCCTCAGCAACAGCATAGAGAAGAGTGCATCACACTCTGCAAACCCCCCCCCCCCCCAAAAAAAAGGTGTGAACTGAAAGGGAATAACATGCTAGCGCTCATTCTCACAGTTAAATAAACAGCAGATGGCGAGTCCGAGAAGATGGGTACGGCTGGCGAATAAATAACTCATAAAGCCCAGGAATTATTCAGGAGCCCAAAACACTGCTTAACATTCTGCGCTGTCTTCAGCGGGTAGGGCTCCACTGGGTAGGGCTTTCCTTTGGAGCAGCGCTGCTCATGGGGTGCATGTCGGCTTAGTCGCCCAGCTTCCTCCCAGCATGCACTGTGTGTTTTGGGCCCGGTCTCCCCCAGCGATATCCAGCCCCACAGACTAAGATCAGAAAGCGCAGCGGCGATTCCGAGTTTGCCGTTTGCGACTCTCCCTCTCCACTCTGCTGCTGCTCATTGCCTAATCTCCATTCCCAGGCTTGCGCTTCTGTTTGTCCCACGATGGATTTACGTGAAGCTGAACAGGGGAGCGGAGGGAGAAGAGCATGCTCTTCTGCACGAAGGGAACAATACGTTTTTTTCTCCTTTGAATCAGGCTTTTTTTTTCACTCCAAATTTCGGAAAGGGCCAAAATAGAGTGATCCATATGCATCCGTAATGAGCACGGGGGGGCGTGCCATTTGTGTGTGCCCCCGACTGCCTGAAGACCTTCAGGTCAGGCAAGCTGAATAAGTGAACCGCTGTCTTCTTTCCTTTTAATTCAGTTTCCTGCAGTGAGACACAGTCCTCCTGCAGTGCCTCTGATCTGCGGTTACCGTTCAGGCTCTTATTTTCTGATGTTTTTTGTGTGCTAATACCTGTAATTATGTCTTAGGCATAGAGTGAGTGAACCGACTGTCCTTATGTGTGAATAGCATTCAACCCCTAAAAAGGCTATCAGGTGCAACGAAATTTAAAAGTATTAACCGATAAACCTTCCTTTTGAACAGGATTTTACTCACCCCATGTCCTCCTAAAAAGTAGCTAAAAAAAACCAATCACAGATATTTCACAGTGGTAAATTTCCCCGTTGGTATCTGACAGATCGCTTCTTGCTGCATTTCTTATATAACAGCGTGAGCTATAGGGTGTGTGATAACTGCTTTTTTCCCAGTGGGACACACACACTTCACTCTGTTCAAATTGGAAGCACCAGCTGGCGTTGTAAAAGAAAATTGTGTATTCTCTAGTAAAACCAGGGGAAACCATGGAAATGCACTTTGTTAGGGTTAACAAAGCTTACAGCATAGGTCACCGTGGTACTTTGATAAAGAGAAAAAAAATATAAAAAATAGTGAGGCCCTGTCTTTGCCAGCCACCTCTGGACAGCTCCCACAATGCACTACTTCATCGATGTAGCGAACCCGAGAAGGGACTCGTTTTTAAAACACGTCATGCCGCCTTCGTCACCGTCAAACCCCGACTACACTGCTGCTCACAGGCCTCCATATGTGGCCAAGCTCGGGCGCATATGGGCCTGAGTCAACACAGAAGTCTTACGCGACGTGGAGGCTGGGCTCCAGAGACCACAGACTTTGGGATTCGGGCAGAATTAGAACAGCAGATGTGGCCACAACGGCTGTTCTCCCTCCTCCCTCCGACCCCCTCTTTTCTTCCCTCCAAGCCTGGTCCTAGAGATACATCCCTGTCTACCGGCAGGAGGGAGGAACTCTTTGCTTGCAAGAGACCAAGGGGTGCCAAGCATATTTGGCATATCATATGTAGGTGTGTAAGATTAAAAAAAAAATATATGAATACACTTTATTGACATGGAACCTTGCAAGCATTACAGCTCAAAGTGGTGCTACACATTAAATGAGGCAATGGTGCGAAAGAGAAGAGCTGCATAAACTGTCTGAACAAAATCAAACAAAGTTATTATCAAACAATGACAAATGAAGTGCTTCTTTTGTACAACAGAAATGTAATATCAATGGCCATAAATATGGACATAACTGCATGCTTTATGTTGTGGACACAACGCTAAGCTAAAATGCTTTCAGTACAATACAGGTATGGAGAATGGCATAACAACCAAAATAGGGGGAGGGGGAACAAACAAACTCACAAACAAAAACCGACAGCAATAAATACACAGTGAAACGCTCCCAATGGAGTTGGAAGCCGCTCTCCACGGTTCTGAAAATTTCTCATTGGCGCGAACGAGTCATCGCTACATCAGCGGTGCACAGCACTGAGCAATTCATCATCATTTATCGCGTGAACTCCCGTCACCATAACACGCTATTTATAACCGCGGGAATTAAAGCATAAAGTTCACACTGCTGCATTGATTCCCAAGGGACACCCACCTAGAGAACCTTTCCCCTGAATTGCATTCAATTGCCCCGATGACAAGAATTGTAATCTGTGTTGGTTAGAACCGCGCGTGTGCTTTATAACCCCCAAGATCAGAAAGTGGCAGTTTAATGCATACCATATTGCACGTGTTACATCCCAGTTATACACATTTCCAAAAACGTTTCATTAAAGAAAGCGTTATAACTACATAATACATTACTGGAACGATTACAGTCAAAGAAACGTCTTTGGCGAGATTCTACGATTTTAGCTACATGGGATGTCTTCATGCGGAAACGTTCGTTTTGACAATTGACCAACGCCAATACTCAAGCATATTTACGAATGTAAACCACATCAAAGAATAAGTAATATATTAAAGTTCACTTTCCTGCTCTTTCCCCCCTCCTTTTTCGCTAATGCGGTTTTAATGAAAGGTCATAGAATGGGTAGTCTACCTAAATCACTCGGGTAACGAATGGAGAGGAGAGCGAAAGTTGTGAAGACAATATGGTGATTATAGCCGACTGAAGAAGATGATCCCGAAATGAAGACGCATTATATGCTGATTTATTCAACGACAGCAGGGTTCAGGATAGAGAGACGTACGTTAAAAATCAAGACAGTGTGATATGCATACTTAAACACCCACAACCGACAAATGATGCATAAGTAATTTTCAACAATAAATGTGCGATGTTTCGGTTTTAATTTCATATCGAAGAGTTATAAATAGCGCAGTTGAAACGAGGCAATCTAACCTGGCAGCATTTTAATAAAGGGCTTTTATGCTGCAGGCGCTGGAATGAAGATCTTGTTCCACCGAATGATTTGTTACTTTGACATTACGATGACAGACCACATCATTAATAATCTCGTATACAAGGATGTACAACTGTATTATAATTTTCATTCAAAGATGTTACTTAAAGAAATAACAATTGTTCTATCGTTTCTACGCAGGCTATATAGTTCATAATGTTGATTGGTTCGCGTAGAAATTGATATTAAGCATAAGATGAGTATTCAAGTAAACAATTCAATGAATGTCATATGTGTTTACATTTATTCCCATTATGTGATATCTGACGTTAAGTACAAGTCAAACTGAATTCTAACCAGCGTCACCACGGGACTACTTTAAGAGACTCTTATCCACTTGGTATGTGTGCCCAATCTGAGAACAGCAAACATGGCAACTGCGTAAAGCTGTGTGGGACACTAAGGGGGGGAATGTTGACATGCAATAATACCTGCAGTCAAAGAAAAATAAAAGACAGGCATGGATTTCTGGATTATCCTTAATGCCAATGATAGGGCATTGTGTATGTAAATAAAATCCTCCATCTGTTCCCACACAAAATTTCTGGGTTCTTCCGCTGCAGCTCTGCCATTTCTGTTGGGTTACAGCTTCCTAGGCCCCATCTGATCTCCTGAACATTCACCTGCACTGCCAAAGTTACACACTGGCCAGCACTGCTGAATTTAAGCAATGACCAGCACTTCTGAAACTGACCAGCATTGCTGAATTTAAGCACTTATCAGTACTGCTGAATTTAAACACTGACCAGCGCTGATGAATTTAACCACTGATAAGCACTGCTGAATTTAAACACTTATTGACACTGTAGAATTTAAACACTGACCAAAACTGCTGAATTTAAATGCTTCCTAGCACCGCCAAATTTAAACACTTATCAGCACTGCTGAATTTAAACACTTATCAGCACTGATGAATTTAAACACTGACAAAAACTACTAAATTTGAACACTGACCAGCACTGCTGAATTTAAACACTGACCAGCAGCGCAAAAATAATATCCAAGGATGAACCTGTGAAACATGATAGCTGAAGGCATACGCATGTGGGCATGGATGTCCGACAGCTCATTAGTGGTTTTCAGTGTGTCGGGCAAGAGCAAGAACCACTTAATGCTGAGGTTACAAGCGCTTATAGAAGCTCGGAAGTGTCACAGAGTACTGGAAATCCCTTTCCTTTTCATACCGCACCGCTGAGCTGGAAGACCAGGCAGGAGTACGGCCCATGGGAATAATCCGGGCAGGGCCCTATCTCAGCTTAATGCGGAGGACTAGTGAGGGACCTTCCCCGCAAAGGATGAACAAAACAGGTTAGCGAGGCTGTAAAGAATTGTGGGAGATGTAGTCATTCTTTGTGGCTTTGAAAGGTTATCAAAATGGCTGCTTGCTCTTTTTCTTTTTCCACGAAGTGGTTCAAGAATTCAGAAATGCTTGTGACATATGCGTTTGAAATGGAAAGTCTCATAATCCTGGCTGTAAATGATCTGGAGAGTCAGAAATGTTAGCCTCCCATTATCTTTTCAGCATTTTCCAGTAACCTGCAGAGAACACATTGAAAATGTTTTTGTGAAGATGTATAATATTATGCAGCAAAACAGCAAATCACCAAGGTCACTCAATTAATTCTCACAAGTAAAATTATGTGATTATATTACTATATTAATTTTCTATTTTTGTCTATCAGGAAATATGTTTTTTTGTATATTTGTATTTCTTGCTAATTGGCAAACAAAAATGTATTTAAAAAGGAGGAAACTATTCTGTAAGCTTCATTCAAAAACCTGAATCTCATCAAATTATATGCTCTGCAATAGCCTATATATATTTGCAAAGGTACCTTTTTAACCCTGAATCACAGAGATGAATTTTGCCTGCATTGTTAGTTGAGTTGTTGATTCTCAAATTGCAATTAGTAATGCTAGGAAGCATCAGGGCTTGCCATCTTCCCAAGTAAGGTTGGCAAGCCAGGTACCTAAACATAAGCATGATCAATTTAACACACCTGGATCATGTTAGTTAATGGAGTTAATGCTATGAGTATGCTCTCTATATCTTAGTCATTCGAATCAGTTTATTACTTAAATGCTGTATGTATTTCTTATTTAATCTTAAACACATGCTTGCTTGCATACATGCAAAAGCACACACAGCTGGGATGTTATGGGAGTTGAGGGAAAGAGAATGTTTCTAGATGTGATCCACGGGCTGTTTTCAGAAATCTAGACCTGGAAAAAAAGTCCTGAAATCGACCTCCTTTTTCAATAAATTTTCTTTTCCAAAGATACTTTTTCGCCCCATTATGACCTCTAAAGCTTTAGAAATGGATTTATTTAAAACTGCTCGTCTTCTCAGCTGGCATTCTAAGAATTATTTCCAAGTCGGTGAGAACTTAAGGATCAGTCGAACGTGATATAATAAAGAGTCTACTTTCCAGAGAGTACGTATTTGTCAACACGGGAAAAACTATGCTGCATAATCAGCAAGCAAAAATTAAAATTCAGCTGGAGTTCGTCAGGCAGCATGCAATTGCACTGAACGTCCTGAAGAAGGAAATACGAAACACAAAGGCACAAATTAACATAAGATTCTTAGCTCTCAGTGGAAAGATATTTACTCTACCTAAACTACAAGTCAAAATGAGTGGGTTGGTGCTGGCTAAAAGCAGTGGTCCAGTATGCAGGGATGTACTTGTTGATCAGGAAGTGAACCCCGGCCATGCCAGTGCTGACTATGGTGAGCAGCCCCACAGGGCAGAATGTAACTGGGCACAGTGGTGCCAGAAGAGGGGAGATTTGGGTCAGCAGGGTTTCCCCCAGTGTCACTGCACAAGAGTGTCTACTCTGCCAATGGTAGCTGTGCACACTCTGTGTTTTACCCACTGCAGGTCAGACAGCTGGAGGTGGCTTCACATGTTGTACAGGATACTAACAGAAGACCTTACACTGATATCTCAGACACTGATAGTTGGATTGCTCATTCCAAACAAGAGAAAAAATAGGGAACCAAACTATACTTTTTGTGGAATATAATTAATGTTATAATCATTATATTTCACTACACAAAACCAAATCAGCTAAAAACATTTGACATCTCAGAGATAATACTGGATGGACAGTTGGCATATGGCGTATATCCAAGGCCTTTCCCCCATTTTTCCTTTCTTGATAAGACAAAATGTGTGCTTGTGATAGGTGAGATGGTGCCATGTTCCCACGGCTGTGTGCTGCAGCACTTAGTCTCAGGAACAGGTCACAGGGATGATGGGTAAAAAAAACCCTGAGAAGCTAAGGGTATGGTGTGGAGACATGGAAAGTGAGCACAGAAGATGCCTCGTGGCTTGAAGGCCAGGAGACAGAAAAGGGAAGCTACAGGTAGAAAAAGGGCTGCCCATTGTGCACTGAATCAGGTATATCGCATGAATGACAGACCCTTCTTCTTCCCCATTTGTTCAGCCTGAATTTAAGCTTGCCAACACAACACTATAAGTTCCACTGAAATACAGGTTTCAGGAAAGGCACGTGGCAATGTCCCACAGGTTTGAATCTGAACGTCCCAGAACCAGAGGCACTTTTTTTCTTTTCTACCAAAAAGTTTCACTTTTATCCCTGGCTGTGGGACATTAAAAATTCTCTCCTGCAGAACATTACCATGCGCCTTTTCTGTGACCCCTATTTTTGGCACTCACCACCCAAGATAAAATTGAATATTTGTTATACTGCATTAGACTTGTCAATAAAGCACGAAGCGTTATCCTATATGGGCCAATGCGCACTGGGGCTATACAGGGTACCGCGAGGCACCGTGATCCATAATAGAAAACGAAATAGTTTTCTGATCGAATGCAGGCCCGGTGATGGATTCCAAAAAACTCCGGCTGAAAGCTGGAGTGAAATTACCGCAGTGCTATTAGGGCCATCGCGTATCAGGCCGCCAGAAGAAAAATGGTCCGTTCTCAAAGATGACAGCAACCATTGAATCACATCCCTTGTGAAGAAGATTTGGTTTTAAATTAATGAACAATAAAATCAATTAACTAGATCAGAACACCCAATCAATGGCCTAATTACAGGTAATTTAATGCCTCAGTTGGAATTGATTCTATTTATTATGCAACTGTGAATTAATCAACCCGAGTGGGGCAGAGACAGGGGCTGTACGGGAACGTGTTTCGCGTGAAAATAAAGTTGTCTCTGAATCTTGTGAGGTGCTAATGAGGCCGATCCACTTGTGCTTTAATGGAGAAGATTCTAGAATAAAGCCAAACATAGCACAGTTAAAGGGTGATACATCATGATCATAGCAGGGCAAACCCGCCGGCTTCCAAAATTTTCATAAATTCCGTAAGCCGGTTTTCTGTCAGACTGCCATTCTGGTCTCCCAGGTGCAAACGGTAAATTATAAATACGTCTCTCTTGTGGTCCCCAGAGAGAATTGTGTTGCCTGACAGTGTGTCTTCAGCCACAGACAGAATAATTACATCAGCCATCATACTTGTCGGGTATGAATTTGACACAGTGCAGAAAAATCTCTTAAAGGCAGAATGACTTAAATGGACTGGGTGTGTCTGCTGTCGTCCCTCCTCCAATCCCCACAGCCGCATGCTCATGTGCAGTAGTGTATGGATTCAAGATGATCTCTGTGCTCCCTGCTTAACTGCTCAACTGCTTTACAAAGCATAACCTTAACATACTGCATTAAAACCCATTTGCAGCAAAGCCCACAAATCATTTGGAAAATGCAATTCTCCATTGTAGCAGCTCTACATTCACACACAATACAGTGGGAAGGATAATCCTTCTGTGGAGACTATTACCAGCAAAACCATGTCCTCAGACTCCAAATTTTCCCCGGTCCTCACAAATGCTAATATTTTAGGTCTTTGACCCTTCAGAAATGTTCAACGGATTCTACAGTAGCTTAGAGTTAGTAGTTCAACTCTAAGTTAGTGGGAGGCACTGATCAATAAAACTTGTCAACGTGAGAACTTTACAACAGGTCATTGACAGCCTCTAGCTTATCCGAGGGATTCCAAAGGGGATATGATCTCACTCAGCAGATAAATGCCTCTCTGTGACTGATTCATCTCCCATTGAAGAAGTTCCCTTCTTCACTGCTTAATTCTGCTTGATCTCTCGCAACTTTGAAAAAATGAATCACTCTCTTTTTTTGTTGCTTGTATTGATCTGAGAATCCTTGGCACAGCTCCTGCCTGGTTCTTCTGCAATCGCTCTGGAGAGATGTACTCTTTTTCTTATCCATTACTCTGCAGGTGTTCCCCAGGAGTCCATTTTGGGTCTGCGTACATGTTCTCTATACAATTAATCTCTGAATGTTTCTGTATAGCACTGGTGTACCATGTGTTCCTGTTGTATGCAAAAGTAGCATTTGACATAAAATGGTGACAGTGAAGCCACTTAAAGACAAGACAAAGTGGTGCAAAGAAAAAGAAGTTAAAATTAAATGAGTTCACTGGCAAATCATGAAGCGGAGAGATTTCCCCTACCCCAGTGGACTACAACAAAGCACCATTGGGGTACGTTCTTTGCTGTAACTATTAGATGTGAAACTGGTACTCTGCATTTCACATTGACGCAAACAGGAGTACAAAAAATATCTTGACGTCAACCACAGCAGGAAGCAAACAATTACTTAATTTCATACATTTCCCACGGCTGACTATCGCATTTATTTCTCTTGGTGTCTATTTACTGTCCCCATCTGAGTGAATTCTCACCATCTAATTCTTGATCTTTCCATATTAGAGCAAATCCTTCCTGCTTCCTTGCTCCTCTTCTCCCTCAGATTAAAAATACTGGGGTTCCCTCTAGACCGCTTCCTGCTCTTGACATAATTTTGTTTTTATTGGACTTGCTCTTGATTTTCTCTTCTGTAATATTAAACAAATTAACTCCCATTCCAACGATGAGTTCTACAACTTCTGCCCCCTTCTTTTTAATGCACAGTGGGTTGTTCTGGAATCACAGAGATCTGCCTCTCAGCTTGGCTTCTGCTCGCTCTCTCTTTCTTTCATCTACTCCCAGTTGGTATTCGCATTTCGTCCCGATGCCTCCTTCCCGCTCACTGACGTACAAACCATTCTGCTTCTCAGAATCTTTCCATCTACCAGACTACCCCAACTTCCTGAGGATGCCATCCTGTTTCCACTCTTCTACACCTTCCTGGAGTTCCTGCCTGCATTAGACATGTGTAATCTCCTACACAGGCAAAGAGAGATAACTTTCAATGGGCTAAAGCAGGGCTACTCAACTCCAGGTCCTGCGGGCCGCAGTGTCTGCAGGTATTTGCTCGAACCACGCACTAAACCACCTGATTTCAAAAATGGACTTACTTCCTGTTCCAAGGAGGTAAACTAATTAGTGAAATCAGCTGTCGTAGTGCATGGTTGGAGCACATACCTTCAGACACTACGGCCCACAGGATCTGGAGTAGAGTAGCGCTGGTGTGTGTGTTAGAGGTACTCCTAGGGCCCAAGCTTATGGTCATAATCATGCAAAGAAAAGTGACGTGATGACTGAAATGAAATTGCTCATTTTAATCTTTTGATCCTATTTGCTTAAAATTGTATTTTTTTGTGTTTTTCCCCCTTTACCTCCCTGATTTGGAATACTCAGTCATGCTCATGCCTCAACACTCTACGCAACCTCTGATGTTAACTCAGGACAGTGCAAACAACAACAGCTCTCCCCCGAAGGATATGATGTCTGCCCCTGTGTCCTACATCACCGTAGTTTTAAAGTCAGGCTTGTACAGGCACATGCAATGTCTGTAATAAACAATAATTATGCGTCTGTGAACATGTGTCTGAATATGGGTCTGTGAATCTGCATCTGTAAATCTATGTCTGTGATTATGCATCTGTGAATATGTGTCTGTGATTATGCATCTGTGATTATGCGTCAGTGAGTAAGCATGTGTCCATGAATACGCTCCTCTCATTATGCGTTTTTGATTATGCCATGGTTATTTCCCCCCCTTGCAGTCTTTGCTCCTCATCATACTATCCTAACTTGAATTCTGTCTGAATCCTGATGGTATTAATTGTGATTCTGTTTCTTCAGTTTTATGGAATATTTTACTCTCGAAACATTATTAACATTGAATTAAATTGGTATGCCGGATGTTGCTGATGTTGTACTAGTATCTTGCGATGAAAGTTTGCATGCTAATTAATCTTGGACAAGTACACCCTCTAAATCATTCAAATGATAATATAATACAGAGAAAATCTGCACGGTTAAATGTACTCTGATGCAGTACATTTTCTGTGTGAACACCAAACTGCCATTTAACATTTAAGGGTACCATGCATGGGAAAATTGGGATTGGGATGTAAATGGCGATGATTTATCCTTCTCGGTTGAAATGCAAGTCACACACAACTTGAATCACAGATCATTATTACTGCAGGTGTGACTGATGCCAGCAACACACAGTGGATGTACAGGGACTGCATTGCTAAGTCTCAGTACAACTGCAGATATCACAGAAACAAGGCAATCGGAGTAAATACTGTTGTACATCTGCTATTTTAAATGCCAGCGACGCTCAGGGGACACAAAGCTGCTCAGACTTGCTGGTGGCTACAAGTAACCTGAGACGGCTGCGGAATCATGAATAGAAAAAGCAGCAGGAGAACAGCCTGGCTGCCTCGCTCCGCTGGAGCTGCAATACTGGAGGTACTCACTGGGTGGCAGCAGAGTAGAGCTGGGCAGTGGTAGGTTAGTTGCAAGAAGGGCGACTGGCATCATTACTTATCAGTGTCTGTGGTGCCAGTCTCTGGGAGACATAATAAAGATGTATCAGCGTAATGGGGGATTAAAGTGACAGTTCTGACAAAATTGGGACAACAGGAGAAACAACAACAAAATGGGACCAAAAAAAGTATTTCACCGGGGATAATGAGACCGAGGCCTAAATTGGGATGGACAGGCACCCCCCCCAACCCCCCCAACCCCCCACCCCTTTCTGAGATGTGGCATGATGGAGCTGTCTGTGAAAGAGCCATAGTCAGGGAAGGAATGGATTGTGGGACAGATGGCGAAGTCTCTCTGAACCACTGCATCCCTTTTTTTAACGTGAAGAGCAGGTGGTTTGATCCTGTCAGAGCAGAGTGAGCGCTGAGCCGGGAGGGAGGAGGAAAATCGATATCTGCCGGCTGCATCCCTCACCTTGGCTGCTGGCCGCCTCTCTCCCTCCCTCCCTCTCTCTCTCCCTCTTTCTCTTTCTCTCTCGCTCTCTGTCTGTGGCCAGCTGTGGGCGTGGGTCGCGAGGGTGGGGGGAAGAATCTGTTTGCACCCACGCAGCCAACGCTCTTAGCCCCCAGCACCAGTCCTCTTTCTCTTCTCTCTCGCTCCATCACATAAATGAAAAAAGGGAGAAATCAATAGGTATGTGATGCCATATACTGGTGTGTGTGTATGTGTGTGTGTGTGTGTGAGAGAGAAAGGCAGAGTGTGTGTGTGTGTGAGAGAGAGAACCCGAGAGAGACTGTGAGTGAATGTGTGTGTGTGGGGCCTGTGTTTCTCTGAGAGTCTGTTGGTGAGAGTCTTCTCACACTTGTGTTGTGCTGTGCTGTTTTTAGCTTGGCCTTGTCAGCAGGCTTGCGTAGTGTGTATCAGCTGTGCTCCTGATGAATTGGGCCCCCTCTTCAGTATGAGGGGTGCCCCCTTCCTCTTGGTACAGTCCTGGCCTCTTAGTCCAACTCAGTAATTATCAGCCTTTCACACACACCTTCAACACCCCTGAACGCCTTCCTGATTTGGTCTAATCCATGCTAATCCACGTGTTATTAGTCTACAATGGGCACTTTGGAAAGGCACCATAGACCTCACTCATCGGTTCAGTCTGTCTACTCCAACTTTACTCATTGCGCAGAGATACACACTGTGTGTACGGAGGATGCAGCACTCACTATCTGCTTTATTCATCAGCTGTGTGCTGAAGATACTGCATCTGGATGCTAATGCTATGAAGCACGTGGATGACTTTACTCAGCTGCTACATTCATTTTCACAGATTAAGGCTTCATGTGAGATTCACAATGTCACATGAGCCATTTAAAGTGATGGATGCAGGCAAGAGGCAGACAGGGTAGAGATGCCCCACTTTGGAATTCAGTTTCAGACTGTGGCCAAAGCTCTAAATGAGGTGCTTATCGGACCAATAAGTTATATAAGATGCATATAATACCATAAGCAGAAATTCATGTGCTAATGTCAACTCACGTCTCTGAAGTCACACACACACACACACACACACACACACACACACACACACACGCTTTCATCTTGCACACTTGGCTTTCCTCCAGAATTTGGGCTCACTAAGTTCTGACAGGCATTTGGAAAAGCTTGTTTGAAAACCTTGGTGGTTTGTACCACCTTAAGCCATGTGCTGTTAACAGTGAAGTTGGCGGTAACCTGCGCCACATCAAAATACTGGCAGCCTTTTGGGCTGTGCTAAAGAGAGCAGGATTGGCGGATTCCAGCGGCCGGGAGGCTGTTTTAGGCTTCAGCACAAAAAAAAACAACAAAAAGCCCCACGGTGGCGCACTTAAATGACCTCCTCCGTCTGTCTGCATCAGGGCCAAAGAAAGTAGCTGCTTTTTTCTAGTTGGAAAAGTACAGTGCCTGTTATGTGTGCGCCGTACTGCCAAAGTGACGGAGAATCGCCTGGGGCCTATGTACTCCGCAAGCGCCGAATCGGCGAACTCCGGCGAACTCCAGCGAACTCCCCCCCCCCCCGACGCAACGCGTTCTTGCACGCAGCTTTTTGGGGAATTAGGCTTGCGTTCCCGGTCACAGCCGACTGCCAGATGGTGCTGGCTCGGCTGGTAAATGTTTACCCTGCTCACACATCAGTGTGCTTGGAGAGCTCACCAAAGGTTTGGGCGTCTGGGTTTGGTTTTTTTGTACCCTCCACCCCCCACCATTCAACACAGGTTGGGAACAGCAGAGAAAAAGAAGGCACATGCGTCACCCTGTGCGTGAGGACACGACACACAGGCACGCTGACCACATGCATGAAGCCAGTAAGGTGCGGAGTCTTTCTGAAATCCATGAGTCTATCAACACCACTCACACCATCAAGCTAATTCCTCCCACTCATCAAACTGTCCCTTTTCCAGTAATTGTTTTCCAATACATTCTCCGCACCGGCTTAATTGAGTTTTAAATAAGAAGTTTCCATCTGCTCTCCTGATATACCAGTAGGATACTGTGACAGGGTATTAGGGTGTAGCACTTTGAATAGGAGACAAACAGAATCAGTCTGGGCTAAGCAGGGATTTTAGGACAGTTACCAGGATGCAGAATTTGGGAGCTGCCCCATCTGTTACATTAAACAACATGAAATTACATTCATTTAGCATTTACAATAGCAGAGAACATAAGTGCATCCACCCGAGCAGAAAAAGTAACAGACCTGACAAACAACATTACCAAACCAGCCTGTGTATAAATATATGCAACATCATGAAAGTACTAAATGCACATTAACTGTGCTAACTTAAATGCTAACTGTGTTAATGTTACGCTAGCTCTGTTTCTGTCTGGAGCAGCTGATAGGGTGGACAGCTTGCATTTGCTCATGCTAACTAGATTAACTCCTTTCATAATTTTCAATTACTTTTGAAGGATAAATGTAAGATGAAATTTAATGCTGCAACAGTCAACAGCAATTCCCGTGAAATTGAGTTTCACTGAAGATGGAATTGTGGTAGGAGACACATTTCGAGAATTACTCTACTACTTATATTTTATCGTCGTAGAACTACCTGTGGATACTCTAGGGAATATCTTCAATAACTTTTGGTAGTGGGCATTCTCTACAAGCCCATGAGCTATGCAATTTATCAGCAACAGCAGCACACTGATATTACCAAGCCTTGACAGTAAATAACATCGTGCTACTCTGACAGCAAGAAAGATTGGCATCTCTCATCCTCTATAAAAGAAGTTCAACCTAAAAAGGTTGCTTTTGGAAAGATTTTGCAGTTTTCACTTTTCATGGTCCAGAGAGATGTTGGCCCAATTTACACTGCTTTTGCCCGACCCTAAGGCAGAGGTTAACAGCCCTGGTTCTTTGTCACTCAGCACTGAAATACCTGATTACTTCCAGGAAAGATGTTGATTACACAATTTTCTCACCTCACCTAGGTCTGGATTGGCTGCTTTAAAGTGGGGGAAAAACCCAGCAGACCCTGTGGCTCTCAGGACCAGGGTTAGGCACCCCTTCTGAATGGAAAAACATTTTACTGGATTTTTAAGCACCTTGGTGACCTTGGTGGCAGGGGATTGCAGGGTTGAATCCAGATGAGGGCATTACTGAGGTACTCATGAATGTGTAGCATTTAATCTCAATTGCTTCAGCACAATATATCCTCCTGCAAAAGTAACCCGTTACTCATGTGGGGTTGGCAGTGGGCTGTGGTCAGTATGCCTTTTAAACCAGTGGTTCAAAAAAGGTGAGAGGGGATCTGGTGGATCAATATAGATAAACATTACAGATAAACATTTTTTCTAAATTTATTTCGTCCTCATCCTTCTTCATTCCATTTTCGTGCTCAGCAGTCAAAATAAAACATGTAACTACATATAGTACAGTACTACATATAGCCGTGAAAAGGTATTTGGTATTTGGGTTCAGGACTATGCCACTCTAAAGCTTTAATTTTGTTTCTTTTCAGCCATTCAGATGTGGACATGCTTTTGTGTTTTGGATCATTGTCTTGCTGCATAACCCAGTTAAGCTTAAGTTGATTGAATAACTAAGGGGGCAATTACATTTTCACATGGGTGATATGGGTATTTGATTACCTTTTTCATTCCATAAATGAAATAATAATTTAGAAAATGTTTTTTGTGTTTGCTCAGCTTATATTACAGCTAATATTACATTTTGTCTAAAGATCTGTAACCACTCAGTGTGACAAATATGCAATAATAGAGCACTTTTTCATGGCACTGTACCTAAACTGTACTACATGCAACTGTTTTGCATTACAAGCATGAACTGGATGTGAAATTTGAATGAGTGAAAACATTTAAAATTTATATTTGCTTGTGTGCTCACCTACAATATAAATAAGGAGGGACGGTCAGTGAAAATGTACTTGGTCATTAAGCACAGCTGAACTCTGGGAAGGATGGGAACCCCTGTACTGTGCAATGAATCAAACACAGGGTGATTCTTCCATTCAGCCGGCCCCTGCAGACCAGCGAGAGAGAAACCAAGACACTGTATCGGTCACGCTAAGTGCTGTGCGGGAAGCCAGGAGGCTGTACAGGGAACAGCTACAAGGGAAAAACCCTCAAGCAAAGCCTCATTATTTAAAGCAGAGAAAGCGTGCCGGTCCCCCTGTCTCACCCTGTCCTCCTCAAGAGGATGCAGAAGAAGTTAGGTCTGTAAATGCGTCACCCTGCCAACGAAAGAAGGATGGTGAATGTTCACTCAGTGCTGTGACAGACCTCTGCTGCAAAATGTAACGCTCTTTCCTTGAGGTTTTCATGAAGCCCAGCCTGGTTAGGTTTATACTGAACACTCACAAAAACAGCCTGGTGTGGAGATGGACTACAGTGGGCAATAGGAGCTGTTGCGGTTGGTGTGTGATGCTAAAGGAGCTGCTACGATTGGTGCGTGACGCTAAAGGAGCTGCTACGATTGGTGCGTGACGCTAAAGGAGCTGCTACGATTGGTGCGTGACGCTAAAGGGGCTGCTACGATTGGTGCGTGATGCTAAAGGAGCTGCTACAATTGCTATGTAATGCTAAAGAAGCTGTTATGTTTGGTCCATGATGCTAAAGAAGCTATGATTGGTGCATGAAGCTAAAGGCTTATTTGGGCAGTCAGGCATTGAGACATGATGTCAGAACAAATGTTCAACTTAAGGACAGGGAACTAAGCATTTCTCTCCCTCAGTCAAAGAAAATTGTCCTATTTGACATGAAAAAGTTGTTTTGTACAACTGTAAAGCACAATACATCACAAATATTGCTGCAGGTAATTTGAAACACCAAGAGATTTCAGTGTTTGCTCATTTACTTGTGAATGGATTTTAGATGTGAATGATTTATGAATTAACTTTTGTATGCACATAACAAAACAGCAGTAAAGAGCTAAAGCTGATATTTGCCTAGAGGGAGAGTCTGGGGGTTGATGGTGGTGGTGGTGGGGGGGGGGGGGGGGGGGGGTAACATGAGGGGAGCAGCTACGATTATTAAAAATTAAATAAAAAATAAATAAACAACTAAATCACAATAAAAAAGAAATAAAACACTGTTGATATAAAATATTCCACCACTAGCCTTCATTGTGAGGTGTGTATGGGAAGAAATTAAGCCAATACTTCTTAAAGGCAGGTCTGGTTAAATTGACCCGACGAAGGCAGAGGCTCATATGAGCAGGAGGATGTTTTATTCACATAATGCCACAGAAGCCATTTGGAAAATCTAGCATCTGTCAGAGTCGTGTGCGCAAGAGCTTGAAGTGTGAATCCAGGAATGATTCAAAGCCAGAGGGTGAGATACAGCAGACGGATTGCTCTTTAATTTCTCCACACATAAAAGAGCAGGCCAGTCGGGACGACGACAAAACAATAAAAATGCAAAAAAAAAAACAGGAGTCAATCCCTGCTGCGTACATGAATTGGAGCTTTCTTACCTCCCACTAACAAACACTGGGGAGGTTTAAATATGTACATGCGGTTCATGCACAGAGTGTGGGAAAAGGACCTGCTGCTGAGATGGTCTGTGTCTGCATGCTTATTTCCTGGAGAAGTCAGTCCCAGCAGGTCTCACGCCCCTCCCGAGGGCAGCTGGACGGTCTCACCTGTGACCCCCTGCCCCTCCCCAACACTCTCTCCCCACTCCTCTAAATCTAACCCCCCACCACCCCTCCCCAGCTCAGCAGCTTTCATTTTCCAACAGTGTAAAGAAGAACACAAAAATAAATGAGGAAAAGGTTAATGTATTCTGGGTGGCTTATCGACTCGCTTTTCCGGAAGTACTCCGAGACTTGGGCGTGCGTGCCTGTGCCTCCCTGACCGACTCGCTCGCTTGCTCGTTTACCCAGCTGTCTGGAAATTCAAGTGGAATATCTCTCACAGGTCTTTGCCATTAGGCTGTGCAGAACACATTAAAAATGGGTTATTGGGTATTGGAGGCTGGCCAGTGCTATTAGAGATACGCCGGTACATACTCAGTTCCATGGGCTGTGGTGATGTGATGAAGATGGCCACCATGTCAAGTGGAGAGCAACTCCACCTCACTGGAGGCTCAGCATCTCCACCCAGCATGTCCCAGAGCACAGGAAGGGACACTAACTGAGCCAGGGTTCCACCTACAGTAGCATGTACTTCAGGCTCGCCAGGTAAAGACCAACAGTTCCCAACTTCAGTTTATTAACCAGCATCACCTTCTGTAGCACATTTTTTAATTCTCACATCTCCAAGCTCACACTATTATAAAAAAATAAAAGTCAATTCCATTTAAATTAAACATTAAAATGAAATCTGTATCCTTTCCGTATCTTTCTTCAGTGTCCTCTTCTCAAACTTCTCTTCTTTGAGTTGAAATATCAGCTGACTGCATCAGCATCACACAAACGTAAGACATAAGAACAATACTGTACACTAAACTAATACATAAGACTAAACAAATGCAGTGGTATGTTTGGCCACCCCTGGTGAAATTGCATGTCTTGTTAAATCTCAAAGTGAAAAGAAGTTAACAACCTCTGCAGGGTACAAGCTTAAACATGACATATTTTAGCAAATTTTAATGCACAATTACGATTAACAGCATAAAATGATAAATTTGGCAATAAAAATAAATAAATAAATGTGCCTCCTATAAATTAGTTACCTCAAAATATGTGTAGACTACTATAGTGACAATGAGAAAGATCTTTCCCCTGAAGGGCAAAAGCATGAGTTAAATAGTGGAAAAGCATGAGTTAAATTGTCTGGCATAACTATGCGATGGAAGAGCAGCCATTCTGCGTACCGTAGTTATGTGAACAAGAGTACACAGGCAGAATATTTTAAAGTTAATGCAGGACACAACATAGCAAGCAGCGTGAGGAAACCTCACTGGAATAATAATACTGAATAAGTGGATCATGATGATGATGATGATGATGATGATGATTAAAGTCAGAGCACTTTTGATCACAGGAAGGAGGTTCACTGCCTACATTGAGGAAAACTGAAAGCCACTCTAGGAACTAATAAAGACAGAATACAGACCATTCGCTAATGTTGTTTATTAAAAAAATGTAAAATGTATTAAGGTAAATCACATCTGAGACTAGTTTGTCCCTGCACATGTTCTGTGAACATATTAAAAACCAGAACATCAATATCATTGATGGTCATGGATTAGAATAAAACGTTCCAATTTTCATTTCAATCAAACATCATCCGCAGTGACATCAGGTACAAAGAGGAGACCTCCATCAAGGCAAGGCATACAACAATTTGCTTTCTAAGATGCAGATCCCTGGTGGACATCCAGGTCATCAACGTGCAGGCAGACAGTGCCAGCCAGAGCAGAAATGGTACATTAATGGAACAGCTCAGCCAAGGTGCATTATGGAGTTTGACTGGATCTTTTTCTCTTAATTCACTGAAGGCCAAGCACAAGCAGTGCTGTTGTGGTCAGTGTTATTGGTGTTTCCATGCAACAGGGAGGCCCCTGGAGTGTAAGCAAAGTTTATTGATAACAGAAGTAAAGTACGGTGGCTCACCAGGGATACAACCGTTCAGGAGCGGCAGTTTGAAACTAATGAAGATTATTCTCTGTGGAGCACAGTAAAGCGAGTGCAAGGGAAAAGGGCACCATCCTGAAAAATCCTTTCAACAATAACCACAATAGAAAATATGCAAGAATGGAGCTGAAATGAACATATCCACTGCTGAGAGAGTAGGAGGACAAGTACATCGCACTGGAAGTATAACACTCAAATCAGCTGACTTTATTCAGTACAGCTCTGTGTTGAATGACTGGAAAAACAATGTGAGTCTAAATGAATGAATAGTTTGCCGCAAGTTCCTTTCATTACACTCCTTCTTGTATCATGATGATCAACCATTATGTACTTCAAGGTCATCTGCTATTGTTATAGTGCTTATAAAAAATTCATTGGCATTGTAATTTATAATAATCCATTAAATTATCAGGGTAATGTAATGAGCAGCTGATTTTTCCTGCAACACAATTATTGTAAATTGTGTCTTTTCAGTGAAAAGGTAGATTTTGTTGGCAATGTGCTGAACAACTACTATGCAATTATCTTTTTACATATATACATGCCTGTTCACTGTACCACATCAGTGGTGATTGCGATAGGGCTTATTAGCATATTTAATAACTTATATAGCTATATATGCAACTGCTTAAATAATTACCATATTCAGTTACTTAAACACAGGAAGTAATTATTTTCTTCAAAAAGCAGCCATTTAATATCCATTAATAAGGCCATGACGCCTGTGTCTCATCCTGTTCCTTTTCCTCTCTGACATTTCTGCCGCCATACCAGGATAATTAAAAATAATATACACTGCCAAACACCACGTGCATAACTATAAAGCTCAGCCTATGTCACAGGACCCGCTTTAAGAGCTCAGCATTATACCTTTGGCCAAGCCATTTATTTAAGCAATGCTAATGGAAGCACATTTCACTGCGTTTGCGTTTCAGAGGGATGGAGACAGAAACAAGACGGGAAATGATCCATCTTAGAGAGAATTTCCATCACGCCGCCCTAATTGCTTTAAAATAAATAAAAAAAAGAAAAAATGGATGTATGCCAGATTGAAGCGGTTGCGATAGGGGTGTCTGGCTTTGTGGGGATGTGTTGTACCTCCTGTTATGAAAGTACAGATAGCTGGGCTCGAAAATGATCTTTAGGGAGACAGAAATGACGGCAATTCATTTAAATGTCATTATCTCCTCACAGTAGGAGAAGCAGAAGATGGGGAGACGTGTTAAAAGTGACAAACGGGAGTCAGCTCAAACTCGCAATCTGGGAAAAACAGAAATCTAGCAGGCTATGGAGGTAGAAAATGAACTGACTGTAAGCATTTGCTAAAAAACAACATACATACTCAAGAGCACTGTGTGCACATTTGTGGAATTTTAAACCACGGTCAAAAAGGATTAAAATGGCACCATTGCTGCTATTCATTAAAAAGGTCAGTATATGAAATACGGGAAGAACCAAGCCGCTTTAAAGAAATAAAATAAATAAAACCCTTAAAACCAGAGAAACCATTTGACCATTAAAAGCAAGACCTAACAAAGCAAGACTATGTTAGGGAGCAAAAAACAATTTTTGCTCCCTAACATAGCCCTCAATTGTGACTTATTTTTCTTTATGCTGATGCTTTTACATTATTTTGTCAGCTTATGTTTACAGATAAGGAAAAACCATCAAAAAGCAACACATTTAGTTTGGCATACTCATTATTTTCCTGAAACATAGGAGGACCATTAAGCATGACAACAAATGGATGGCTTTGTAAGAACAACAAAAAAGCAGGCTCATTTAAAAAAAAAACTTTTCCAGGCCTTTTTTTTACTGATCTGTTAATAATGGATCACTATCATGATCATAAATTTATTTTTTAAATAAAAAAACAAGTACTTTTTATCCACTTGAAACATTGCTTTCTAAGGGCTTCATAAAGTCATTGGTACCACTGTAACACTTTTGACTGTTACATTCCATTATGGACTTTTAGCAAATGCTCTAATCCAAAGCGAATTACTCAACTTCTTGCAATATTTACATAGTATCCATTTATACAGCTGGATATTTCATGAAAGCAATTCAGGTTAAGTACCTTTATCAAGGGTACATTGACCTTGCACTACCAGGGAATCGAATCTGCAACCTTTAAGCTACAAGCCCAGTTCCCAGTCCATGATAATACACTGCTGCCCAACCATGATCCAATCCTGTCTGTGCTGTGATGAGAGAAAAATCTTTTTGTTTCAAGTTGAAAAGTAATAAGCACATTTGCATAATCATTCCCCCTTTCTCCAAAGCAAACCAAGGGAAGGCTGAATACTGAAAAAAACAAAACGTCTGTCTAGTGACTGAAATATAATTAAGAACCCCAGAGGAGAAACAGGCGACCTGCTCTTTATCAAAGCCCTGAAAAGATACAGAATTTGATTATCCATTTTAATTCATTTTTAGCCTGAATAATTCAAGCAATATACTGTCAGAATTCACAACAACATTGCAGACTAAATAACCAAGCATTTACAAATCTAAAAATAGTTTAACACAAATGAGGCCTTACATAACAATATTAAAGGTGTATATTTATGTTAAACAATTGAATTAATCAAACGCCTTGACTAGCAAAGCAGAAAGACTAAATTATAGGGTAAGTTCTATTTTCTATTTAAGCCCGACCATACCAAAATCCAATTGATCTGGATATGCACACACAGACAACATACATGTGATAGGAATACGTGTACTCTGTAGCCCAAGGCAGCTGCTCCATACAACAAGAAATACTATTAGCCCACTGAGCTAAAACAATAAGGCCAAAGCAACCAATCAAAGTGGCTAGAATACATTTGCTTCCTGGGTGGCACACTGCCATTGGACAAGGTCCTTCAGAGTAAATGTCTCTGAATAAATCTATAAGAGTGGAAAACGCAGAAGACTGTGTGGCATGCAGATTTCCTGGGTAAAGATGCTCGCTACGCGAACAAAAACGCCAGGGGTTTTTAAGGATGTGGAGGCTGCAGTCTGCCCATGCTACCACCCGTGCCACAGCTTTAATTCAGCTCCAGGGAACGCCTCCACTTTCATTTGCAGCTAAGCGCACTGATAATAAAACAATGCCGTGTGGAAAACAATCGGCGCCTGAACCCCCCTCCCAAATCGCTTAATACGAAAGGTCACGATCTGACTTTTGTAAATGTCGGGAAAGTCATCCTAAGACGTGCTTGCCCTGGCGATGCCGCTGTGCCGTGTGTGGATTGCGCTTTTCAATAAACCTCTGACTAAAGTCTAATAAAGCCATTTTAATTGTGCCTCCCTTTTGTTGTTTTTTCACTCCTTCCCCCACTACATAATCCTCTTTAACTAATCCTCAGCCACCCTGTTTTATTTCCCCAGATAGCAGATAGAAAGAGAGAGAGAGACAGAGAGAAACAGAGACAGAGAGAGAGCCAGCTAGCAGGCACAGTGATCACCCTGTCCCACTTTTATTTCATGAGATTAATTCTTTAACAGTTCTCATTGTCTAAAGACGGCAGTCACTCATGTTACTGCCAGGGAAGTTCCTCCACCCAAAAACCAAAACATTACAGCAGCAGCGAACAGTCGCTCCGGCAACATCACTCTCAAGGTTCGTTTTAAATGTACAATTAAAATAAAGACAGCGGACCATCTCACGGTATGTGTAATTACTTTCTGCCTACTAATTGAAAAGCTGATTGCTAATCTGTGCACACACCACCACGACCCGCCCCCCCCACCCCCCACCCCCCCTCACTCAATCGGTCATAATTAAACTGGCTTGCTGACAACCTCTAGATTAAAGTCAAGATGATATGAATTTCAAGCTCATTTGTGGGGAAAGGCAGCGTTTTGACAGCCAGGGTATTTCTGACTCCTGACACATGCGCTGGCCTCGGGAGGACAGCGGCTTTAGCGGTAATGGTAGAGATAATGTGATTCCAAGACGTCTCCAGAGTCAAAGCTCTGTTGGCTGCAGAGCCATATCAGGACCCGTTCAACATCTAATCATTAAAGGGGGGGGGGGGGGAGGATACCCCCCAACCTCCCATGTCACTGCCCTTCCTTCAATGTGCATTTACCCTTATGGGAGTCAGGCAGCTTCATATAACAGGGGCTGATGGACAGAGGGGATATCCAGGGTTCACGGGGGCTGACCTGTGACAGTGCTGTGCCGTGCCCTTGGGCGTCCAGAGACTCTCACCAGCTGGTCACTGCATTGTTCAAAACTCCGCAGCGGCTATGATTCACAACTGACTGAGCTCACACCGACCACAGAACAGAGACTGGCCTTTCGTCAGCCAGCACAGTCATTTACTAAACATAGAAGGCTCCCATCTAAATAAATATTCAAGGCACGTAACAATAGGTGGTGAAATCAACTGGACTCCGGCAACCACGGAGAGTCTGAATGCACCAAGCAACACCTCTTATAAATGATACCATCTCAGAACTCACTCCTGGGCTTCTGCGCAATCGATTACTCAGCCTGGATATGAGATAGGCCTCCACCCATTTGGTCACACTGCTGCACTTTGGAGGTGTGAAAAGATGTAAAAAAAAGTTTTATTCTACATTTTATTTCAGGTGACTGAAAGGGGTAATCTTGCCTCTTAACATGGTGGCTCAGTCTGTTGAAAGAGAAAAATTAATAAGATGCACATTTAAAATTCCCTTTATTCCTAATAAAATTGAAATTAAGTTAAGGCCCAGTAAAACAAAGTTTCATGGTTTTCTGTGCTCTACATAACAAACAGAAGAGAACAAAACGACGAGAACAGTTCCCTCTTAGCAAAGTAATTACCATAATCTGCAATCTACATTTCAGCATTTATCTTCCTTCATCCTAGATACTTTGCAACCCCATTGTTATGACAACATATTAAGGGCCATATCGAAATCAGTTCTAATCTAGTAATGATGCTAATAAAAGATATACAGAGCTTAATTTACAAAACTAAAGGCAAGACAGTTTCATTTCAAAGGAGATGAGCTGAATGACAGTGGCGTGTCACTCTAATCCCATTCACAAGAGAAAAGTAATCTGCAGTCAATCAAAAGTGAAATGATAACTGTCAATCAAACCCTCAGACGAAAACTCTTTGTGCATCTATGTTAAACAAAGAAGGAGTCAGTCAGAAGGTGTGGTGCTGCCCTGTTTAGCTATGAGGTAAGCCTATTTCTGCAACCGCACTCTCATCGCACTGTGACAAGCCATCGGCAGCAATTATGAGACGTAGATCAGGGTATGACAACTAAGCTGACAAGGTAGGTGTGTTCAAAAAACAGACAAGCTTATTTTTGACTAATCAAAGGAGTTATCAGTTATCCTCTTCCAGCCTGTGGCCGTCGTTGTTCTCTCCTCGCCCGAAGCAAGATTTCGCTCACCGCAGGGGAATGTTTAGCAGATTGGCAATTCACAGAGCGTTATGATTCTGTTCTCCGACGCCACTCGCGAGCTTAAAGATGGGCGCCTCAATCAGAGGAATTAAAACCAATTACAGGCCATTTAAATAGCATATGCCGCATGGTGTTGATAAGATCTATCCATCTATTACACGAGGCAGTCTATACACCAGGGGAAGGTTGTGATAAAGACAGGCATTTCCTGCACTACAGTTATGCAGCTGTTTTTAATGCTGTGTTATCTTACAATAAACAGACAGACCATGCAATGATCTTTTCCCCTCTCCCTAATGCATCATGGGAAATCAGGAGTGCATGTCACACTCGAGAGAAAGTCATTCGTTTGCCTCCTTCATCACTGTGCGAACTTACCCGAGCAGGAAGCACACTGCACTGCAAAGTGTGAACTGACCTTCAGCTGTAAAATCATTTTATTAATTACCGTAATCTGGCACCACTAAAACGCCAAAAGTGTGAAAATGTTCCAGGGTCTTTTTAGTGCTTACTGATGAAGCGTAAGCAATGAAGCAAGTGCTCTTGTCAAAACAACTAGATAAACAAATGAACCAACACAAACAAGCCATCAGCGAAGCAGAGGTCTGCACATCGCAAAAACAACAGAATGCTCCCATGCAACACTAAAGTTCATTAATTTAATTGTATTAATGAGTGCAATTTAAAATTAAGACTTTCATATCCATCAACAATATGAATGTGCAATATTCCAAGTTCACGTGTTTTGTAGTCTGAAAATGAATGGGGTTGAATCCCCCAGGGTTGTGCATCCAGCTCTGACACTCGGTCTTGGTGCAGTGCTGAAACCCAGCATCTAAAGTCTGCTGTATTTTCTGCATTGTACTTTATTACTGCAGGCTTGTTTATGCAGCAACCTCTTTAGCAGGGCTTCCATGAAAAACAGATTTCTATCTTAGTGGGATTGGCCTGGATCAAAATAATTACATTCCTAAGCACACCAGGACAGACTGTGGTTTGGAGTTCTGGTTCTGGGGTCCTGGTGTCTCCCAGGTAGGGGAGGGTTCAGCCAGCAGGATAGGCCCCTCCCCATCCTCTTCTGGCCAATGGGGCACCTGCATTTTGCCTGCATCAGTGTGTGGCGCATTTCAGCAAACACAAAACATTGTTAAAACATTGAAAAAACATTTCAGTAACATTTTGAGAACATTTGCAGGGGGTGGGAAGTGGGAACGCCAGCTTGCACCCTTCCAAACAGACAGAGGAACAGGAGGGCCTAAAAACTGAGGAGTAATTGAGAGGCCAAACCCAAATTATCACATAATTTTCCAACAATTATGAGTGCTGCTCAGTTTTTGCTATATATAGTAATCTCTTAATTATAATACATGCACATACAATAGCCATTTCTTTTGCTTGATCATTACAGGTTCACTTGCTGAATAAAAGTAAAGAAATGAAAAGGCATGTCTTTAATTTCAGCTAATTATTTAGGTCCAGGATAACATTACACTCTGGTTTATCACAAAAGAGAAATGTTTCTGCAAATGATTGCATTCAGGATTTAATTGCATGGCTTCCGTTACAATACAGCTCCTCTCTCCTTCCTCAGTGCTGAAACTGTACTAATGCCCTGTAACTTTCATGTCTGAACCGGCTTTAATTAAATTTGGGGAAATTGCTCCTACAAGGTTGATGCTGATAAGGAGTGACTTGCCCTGAACTGATGATGTTTTTAGCTGCGAAGGCACTGCTGTAGGAGGTCAGAGTTGCCTGACGTGCATTTGCGAGAAGATGGCCCCAATTAACAGGCTCACATGTCCGTCTGTACGGATGCCTGCAAGGCCAGTGTCCTCCCCTTTCATGGATGAGTGTTCAGGGCAGTGGCCAATCTCTACATAAGGGGCAGCGACTGGAGCAGTCAGGTGAAATATTCTTTCATGGGCAATGTGCGTGGGGCCAGAGAGCACACGCGGTGCACACCGACAGTTTCAGGCGTGGTCACGCACAGCACACAATGTCAGGCTCCATCACGCACAGCACACTATGTCAGGCTCCATCACACACAGCACACAATGTGAGGCTCCATCACACACAGCACACTATGTCAGGCTCCATCACACACAACACACAATGTCAGGTGTGTCACGCACAACACACAATGTCAGTCTCCATCACGCACAGCACACTATGTCAGGTGTGTCACGCACAACACACAATGTCAGTCTCCATCACGCACAGCACACTATGTCAGGCTCCATCACACACAGCACACTATGTCAGGCTCCATCACACACAGCACACTATGTCAGGTGTTGTCACGCACAACACACAATGTCAGGCTCCATCACACACAGCACACTATGTCAGGCTCCATCACGCACAGCACACAATGTCAGGCTCCATCACACACAACACACAATGTCAGGCTCCATCACACACAACACACAATGTCAGGCTCCATCACACACAGCACACTATGTCAGTCTCCATCACACACAGCACACTATGTCAGGCTCCATCACACACAGCACACTATGTCAGGCTCCATCACACACAGCACACTATGTCAGTCTCCATCACACACAGCACACAATGTCAGGCTCCATCACACACAGCACACTATGTCAGGCTCCATCACACACAGCACACAATGTCAGTCTCCATCATGCACAGCACACAATGTCAGGCTCCATCACACACAACACACAATGTCAGGCACCATCACACACCATGTATAATGTCAGGTGTCGTCACGCATGGCGCACAATGTCAGGTGTCGTCACATACGTATGTGTAAATACGAAAAACACGCTGTAAAAGCTTGCACAAAATTAATAATAATAGGGATAATAGGTGTATAAGACTCAATTTCATATTTCCATATTTCATATGCTCAGTCAATTTCTCTTCAATATGGATTCCTTTTTCATATTTAAATTACATTTCAGGACTGAATTTTCCATGCTGAAGAGTTGCAGAGTCATTTTAATACAAAATGTTACTCAAGGTGCAGCACTTTTCTAGTATGAAATGATAAACTTAGCTTCTTGTTGACTGAAGCGTAGCCAAATATAACTGAATTCTATCACAGTGGCTTTCATGCTCATTTTATCTGGAGACTCGCCATTACAAATGCTGCACAGGAAACCTTTAAATCATGCCACTCCCTCATTGGGAGTCATTCTTCAGAGACACCTGGAAGCATCCTATCACAGGAGGAATTTATCACTATGGTGAAAAAAAAAAAACTAGTGTTCATCAAAGGTTGATTGTTAGGGTTTTTAACTTTCCAGGTCATGCTCCTGTGTTTTTCACTGGAAATGAAGAACTTTATCAACTTATCAGTACTACCTGTGTAGATAAAGGCTAAAGAATTAATAAACATAAATTATATATTAAATAATTTGGTTTTGCCTGTTTTAAAGGAGGAAGCTTGTAAGATAATGGTCCAAAAAGTTACTGAAATGACCGTTTCACATAAAACATTCCTGAACGTATATGTGTCTATACATTTATATGCATGGTACAGCTTGGCAAATTGGGACATTGATATTAGTGCTCGGTTAACACGCATTCTTTGGAAAAGAAAACAACATGAAGGCCCATGCAAATTATGTAAAAATGTCCTGTTTTAGATAAAGATCTAAAATATGGACACAATAAAACTGATGCACAGTTTCCATTTGACAACATATTTGCACCTTCACATGTACTCATGTCACTGTTTGGCTAGCATGTGTCCTCAGAGTTGAAATGCCGCAAACAAATGGAAACTACTGGTCTGTGACCGTAACTGCTTTTGAAGGCATCAGCCAAATCAGAAACGGAGCTGTAAACACGACAGTTTGGCAAAACGCACGCGCATTCACTCGGAATTATTCATCTATTTTCAAAAGGAGGCATTTCGAAGAAATGGTCACATTTTCCCTCTGCACGAGCATATTGATTTTTTTGCTCTTGTTCATAAAGCCACTCTGTATTCATTTATTTGCGGCAGTCATTACAGCATCACTCAGTTCATTCAGAATCAAAGTGCATCACAGAGCCTTCATTTTTCCGATTACCTGGTGTCTGGAGTGTACCCACCATGTCAATTCTGGCCTGGGTTCCTCAGAATGTGACTGTTATTCTGGTGGCTGCTTACCCATTAAAAACCACTCAATCAAAAGTGTGCAATTCACGTCACAAGAACGAAAATCCGGTGTGACCTTTACAAGCATAGTATAGACATTCATAAATGTTCTGATGTCAATAATCCGCATATCAGTGTGTGCCACTTGGTATGTCACTTTCTGCTTCATTTGTGACATAATAATACACACTTTTCTGTGTGCATATTTCAACATGCTTTGCAGTGATAGAAAGGGTGGTGAGCTCTGTTATGCACAGTGAACAGACTGAACTGGTTTATTTACTCTTCCTGTATCTGGGGTCACATTCCTGTGACAGAACACAGACACATCCCTAAAACACGGAGTCTACGGAAGGATGAACTTTAAAATGCTTGCAGTTCCAAATGGAATGAGCTCTCAGCTGAAAGCTAAATACGGATCTGCCTTTACCTGAGACAGCAGCACAAATGTCACCATTTGACATTTTTCTGTATACATCAATTTTGGATAATATGATAATTTCCCAATAGCACACAAAATTGCTGGGGTAAAAGTGCCCTGATCCCTCCTGACATTGACTTTAATTAAAGCATTGACACTTATCATGATGGGATTCGTCCTGAGGCAATCAAATGAAAGCAGACAGTAATGTTTTTAAATAGTTTTGAGGGTTCTGCTCTCAAAATTGTGTCGACCTCTCCTGTGCTAAACACACTTAGACGTGCATGCACACGTGTACATACGCACACACGCACGCACGCATGTATGTACGCACACATGCACGCATGCATGTAAGCACGCAACGCAGACTCAAAGGAATATGACCACAAAAGAAGTATATGGAAGCAAGTAAAGGAGATCTGTGGAGGAGGTCTTTGCAGGCCTGGTTGTGGTCACGCCATCACTGGGAGACATTGTCTCTATCAGTCACAGGTGTAGTACTCTGGTCTCTTATATACCAGCGTGTCACTTCCCTTGGGGCACAGCTGGCTCACGCAGCATTCCTGTTCTGACCCGTCATGCCGTGAGAGCTAAATTTGGGACTCTACTAGTATGCCCAAACCAGGCTATAAGAAAATATGGCTGTGCTGTGTGCGCTATGACAGGAGTTATCCTGGCAGAGTACAGAGTAATGCAAGATGCAGATACAAACTTATAATACCAATATTTACCACTTCATTATATCGCACACTCACTATTGTTTATCGGCAATCATGATTCACAAAGCTCTTATGACATGCAATTACTGTGTCCTGCCAAATGAATGAATCAATAAAACATGCATATAAATTTTTTCATGCAAATACATATACATACATGCAATATACACATATGTATAAACACTCATGCATGCATACACATACATACACATATACAGATGCACATATAGACGTGCATACATTCGTGCATGCATACAAGGTAAGATCCTGTATTTTGACCACTGTGCCATGAATGTTGCCCATCAAATTAAAGCCCCTGCCTAGTTTAACATTGATTCAAACAAACTGTGTTTATTTTAAGGCGATAAGAATTTAATTTAGTTTTTGTTCTCTAGCTCCATGTCCTCTTAAAGAATTTTGTACTCATTGTCATTTGGGAGACACTCTAATGTGGAGAGGTTATGAGATTACTGTTACCGGATAAATACCGTGAAATGACTAATCTGTTTTAGAGGCAGATTAATCCTTGAGGGGTATCAGCATTTGGGGGTCAAACATGCTGGCCAGGTCACGTGGTGTGCTTAATGTTCTGGCTTTGTGATTCTGGGTAATGCTGGGCTCAAGCTCTGTCAGTGATCCATCAAAATAAGGGGGTGGGGGGGGGGGGGGGGGTGGGTTTGCAAATTGGTTCTCATTAACTCTAATTTGTTGCACCTTTGAATTTTAAATTACTCAAAGGCCTAAACCACAGAAACCTCTGGAGGGGGGGTGGGTGGGGTGGGGGGGACTGTGAAATGACAAAGGCCTGCCAGCATGTGTCTCTGTACTGCTAGAGCCGCACTGCAGAGCCTCTGAGCACAAACAAACTCTCCTCTCAGCTCATTTCGGTTCAGCTGATTTACATATTCACATCGCCTCCCCGAGTCCACGCAGACGCTAGCACAACCTCCCTAAATTATAGAACCCTTTGAGGGGTGCGTGTGGTTGTGGCCCTTCTCTCATTGTGACCTTTGGGTTTACCTCCCCAGGCCTGGAAAATGCACTGAACTGTGGGTACCGGAACCATGCCAAACTTTCAACTCCCCCCACCATTTGATCTTTTTAACCCCCCGAGGGTTCCACCTTGTTGGGAGTGCGTCTTATTTAACATTGCTTCAGGGAAGGTGGATTTGTGGGTCAGGAATGAGCGAATCCCTGAGAAGTATTCTGACATCATCACCGCTATCTTTGCTCTTTTATCTTTTTAAGAGCCACGCGTGACTGAGAGAGAGAATCGCACCGCGGCCGGGGCCGGAGCAGACCGGTCAAAGTGAACCTTTTAAAGCGCCCCTCTTACCAAGGCGGTTGCCACGGCACATGCTGAGATCCTGCTCAAGAATGTGCTTATTATGGGCTTGTCGCTGCTTTTAAATGACGGTCTTTGAGCAGCTGAAAGTTTCTGAGTCCATGTTCTATGCGCTCATGCACAGGCTGCAGCTGGTCCTGATCACAGCGAGGGCAGGATGAATAAGAGCAATGGCATTTCCTGCTCAGCAGCTGAAAATCTAAAGAAGGTTTACTCCACAAGCTGACAAAAAAAAATCCCTGACCCTTGGGACATGCAACATGTCAGGCAATATTTTTCACATGCAACATGTCAGGTTATATCTTTCAAGAATACTGGTTTCCTGGGTGGTTTTGCGATGGGTCTTCCTAGCATTTGTCATCGCATTCCATGGTCACTGTAGTGCTGCATCAGCTGCCATTATGCTGACAGACACCGTACTGCTTTGATGAGAAATTGGAAGTTTTCTTAAGACAAAATTACACTAGGGACCTCTGTATACAATTGATTTTACAGTGCTCAAAGTTGGTAGCACTACACAGTAAATTGCGTAGCCTTAAAGTAGTCACACTCACTCATACGGACATTCATGATAGATACTTAAGTACATGTGCATGCACACACACACATATACGTAATTATGTATATGCTTTGCTGGCTTATGTAAAAAATCCAAATGTCTAGAACAAGGGCTAGCTGGAGAACTTAATAAAAGATTCCACAAATTATTTCTTCATGTTAACCTCCAAGTGTAGACATAAGAAGTTATAAATTAATTATACAGTAATTACAAAGGTAGTTGCAGATTACTCAGTAATTCCACAGTAATTATGGCGTGTATTCCTGCTTGCCTTAAGTAAGAGTTAACACATGATCAAGTATTAGATTAAAGGATGCGTCAGGTTTCACCTGTATGGTCAGGAGCTACAGAGGGGGCAGACTGGATGTGTGGCTGCTCTTCAGATGCTGTGAATGGTGTCCATCTGTCTGACCACACGCCACACGTCCCCGAGGAGAAAGACTTTTCTGCCTTTCTTTTTGATGTCCCGGGATACTCAATAATAGATGATCTGATGGCTACAAAGGAGTGCTCATCTGTCTGAAAGGATTTATTCTGGAAGATGAAGGAAAGGACTTCATTTTAGAGAGGCAACTAGCTGCTAAACTTGGAAAAAGAGTAAGCATTGGAGGCAGACTCCATCTCTCTCCACTCTCAGCCATTTTAAAACCTGCATAAATAATATCTCAACAATATAACTTGAAAAGTCATATTCAACCAACAGGTGTGGATGGAAGAGAGCCAAAAGTGTTTGATGAATCAAGCCTTCATTTTCCATTTAATCTATCCAACAAAGCATTAAATATAGAACTGATCCATCTCCAATTAGCAGAGGTGGGTGTGCTTGGAAACCCATCATTTGAACACAGGTGGTTAGAATTGTTGAATAGTGAAAAAAAATGTCATAGTAACGTCTTGTATATGAGGATACAATTCAAAACAACCCCCCCCAAGGTTCATGTTTACATTGATAGGCATTTTTCCAATTTCACTCCCCAAATTCACTTTAAAAGTAAAAGGCACCTCTCTAATGGTGCTGCACAGTAGCATACGTAATTAGCTTTCCCCTGAAACAAAATGCACTGCTTGGAGGGGGATGAGATGCAGACCTGGAGTCAATCAACTTCTGTCCTTATCTTTTACTAGCTAATGCAAGGACACACAGTTTGGAGAGTCTTATAACTTTTGCCCAACAGTGTTCGTGAAGGGAAAATGAAGGAACACTTGCAATAAACTGTGAACCGTCATTAAGGACAAACAGACTGAATCAATTACGCCGGGCCCGTGTTGTGTTCTTATAAAGGATGTGCGGCTGAGGCTGAGGCATGCTGGGAGATATAAGGAAGAGCAGCTGCTTGCAGGTGCAGCCAGTGATTGAGAAGAGGACGTCCTCATGCATTACTAAATACATTGCACAAATGGACTGGGCTACATTCAAAGCCCCGCAACGTGAGCACGCATCTGAGTAATAAATGAGCCCGGAGTCGCTTTGCTTGGAGGAGAATAAGAGGACAGACAGACATTGTGATGGGGGGGGATTCAGCCCTCTGGGGGGCAGTGGTGGGGGGGTTGTGAGCCCTCTGGGGGCCGATGGGAGGGGGGTGGGGGGCATCCTCTGCCAACCTGATGGCATTTTGGAATCTTTATGTGTGGATCCCGCTTATCAGCAATACACACTCAGAGGGTCGGCCTCCCTCTCCTTCTCCAGAGCATAAGTATCTGTAACACACATGCAGAAGCACACACACACACACACACACACACACACACGCACACCTTCCCGCGCAGTGGCTCATTTGCATACGCAGTGGCCATCTGCTCGCGCCTCTGTGGCACATCCCGGGCTCAGTGAGCTGTGACAGGAAGCGCTAAATGGAGAGCGACTATTCATCAGGCGGCGGAATGAGGAGCCGGGCTCCGGGCACGGGGGGGATTCCACAGCGCAGGGCGGTGGGCCTCAGGGCGAGGCTCTCAGGTCCGAATGAGGAGCTGGGCCCGGTGGGCCGGCACCGGGGAAGTGAGGGAGCAATCCATCACTCCTCACGCGCGGGTGATGGACGGCTCCGCTAATTAGCTGCCTGAATTTAGGACAAGGGGAGAGGAGCAGAGGACTACCTCACAAAGGGGGGGGGAGGGCGGGTTCTCTGGAGAGGCTGGATGGGTCGTTCAGAAAGTCACACTGCACAGGATGGACCACAGTTAATGTGCGGATCGGAATTCCCCAGAATATTGATTTTATGTGTTTGACTGTGTGAAGAAAACTTAATGAACTATGCTGCCAGATTATCCAGAGTTAAAGGCAAATATTTATTGAATCCTTACTTTCCTACACAGTGAATACTACAGTCTTAACCCAACCACAGCACACAAACATGAATACCACAATGAATACCACAGCCGACACCATATCACTGTGCCGAGAAGGTGAACACGTGTGCCATTGGTTTTCAGTCGCTTCTTCTGTCAAATCAATTTCTAGTGTAGGTGGGGCTTGGGGACTAAATTAGAGGTGCTGATTAAAGTCGATTTGACCACTGACCTGTAACATAACACTGGCCGTGGCAGCAAGTCTGAATGAAGGAAACTCTATAACTTTCTAGAGGGAGAGAATCTGGGGTCAAGGCTAGCGATTTTGTGACAGACTGACTGATTTTGAGGCCGGCCAGGCCCTAATCAGAGGCGGGGCAGCACGCTGGCTCAAGAGCTCGGCAAAGATCCCAGCTTGGCACTTCCTCCTCTTAAGAACAAAAGGGCTTCAGTTGCTTGATTACTAATTGCCCGATTCAGTGGGAACGAATTAGGGATGCATATATATGGGCCAAGATTACGTGGGAGCAATACCAACAAACCAGAACATTCTGCGGCCAACACAAGTGGCACGTGCTAGTGCCATGGCAGGCCGCCGCGCCCGCTGTTATCTTTGGGGCAGCGCCTGAAAACTCTTTGGGCTGACCTCTTGCATGACAAATCCGAAAACATTGACCATCCCTTCAAGGTCGCCTGTAATTAAAGTGGGGTGATGCGTCCGCAGCGACCTGGAATGCTGGATGGTCCATGCTGTGCATTTAGGCTGGGCATAGAGGAAGGTTTCAAAATCACTGAGGGACAGGGGCCAAGTAGCTTCAATCTTACACGCTGTTAAACTTCACATCAGCCTTTACACAGCAGTTTGTAATGGAACAGCCATTTTTAAAAGAGAATAAAGCTGACTGTATTTATTCATCCCCTTCAGATGACCAAGGGTCATAAATCTCAGCAAGGGTAAAGGGTGGAATTAAGAGTGTAACTCAAAGGAGTGCTAGTGCTTTAGATATTTCAGGTGGCAATGGGGACATTCATATATTCATTTGGCATTTTAGTGAAGGGCTGAGCTGCCTGATTTGCTGGAATTGTGTCTGATGGACCTGCTCTCACAAGGGAACCATGAGAATCTGCAGGAGCCATCAGAGTTGGGCGAGGTGAACCAGCAGGTCTGAACACTGGCAAAAACATACCGACACAGACTCAACACGCTGCCAAATGCAACACATTGCCACATACTCAACACACTGTCACACACCCACCATACTGACAGTCAACACACTGCCACCCACTAAACACAGTCAAACACTCAACACAATATTTCACAATATTTCTTACTTATTTATGCTCTATCTATTTTTATATGTTTTTGTTGAGTTGTCGTTTTATTTAGGGTGAGGCCATGTATAAGCCCCTTGGGTTTCTTGCCTCTCTCTGCATTATTTCACTGTTTTTAAATCTCTTCTGTTTCTGTTTTATATTTTAATTGTGCTAAATAAATTCAAATCAAAACACACTGCGACCATTTCAATATGTTGACACTATAAGCTAATAGTGGGGAGCGATTTGTGTTTTTTTAGTTTAATTTGGTTTCGGAAATTAATCATGGTTTTTGATTTCGATTTCGTCTTTCTTTAAAATTATTTTTTTTGTTGAAAAAATGTATGTAAATATGAATGCACCATGCAATGGCATTTGATATTTCTTCATTGAAATGTTAAACACTTTAAAAAATAAAAATAAAAAAAGCTTTAAAACTTCAGGCTCCAATGCTGTGTCTGCATATTACAGCAAATCACTTGCAAAAATGATCATGTTGGTCTTTAAAAACGTGAATTCCAGGTGTGTATATTTAATGTTTTTTTTTTATTTGTTGACTTTATAATTTTTAATCTCCCTTTTCACACACTATTGGCTCTGGAAGTAAAGAGATTTTTCTCTTTGGCTGATGAACGTTACCAGCTTACTGTTTTCAGTGTTCCTTGTGACACATCAGTTAACTAGCAATGTTGACAAAATCATTAGACCAGTTTCGAGGCATTCCACTAAGTAAAAACTACCAGTTTGTTAGAAGGGCTGTTATGGAATATACACAGACGAGTGACAAATCAAACGAAAAACCAACATAAAGTGTCTTAGTAAAGTGTTGAGCCACCACAAGCAACCAGAACAGCTTCAGTATGCCAGAACAGCTTCACTGATGTCTTTCCCATAGATCTAAATGCAGCTGTCACTTTAGTCACTGTTTCTATTGAAACATTAGCCAGTTGAGCAGGCTTTTTTTGAAGCTCCTACCATCCGTGCCCTAATAATGAACCCCCTTTCAAAGTCAGTTAGATCTTTTCCTCTTGCCATTGTGATCCAAAATCAAGGTCAGCTGGGCCTGCTCAGCATTTTTATACATGCCACAGGGCATGCTAGAATGTTAATTGCTTAATTGCCTCATGCAGTGCACCTGTATGGAAGCATGTGCATTGGTTAAGTTTCTCCACCCATTTATTCAGGTTTTTCCTTTAATTCCATAATCCTAGGCGCAATGGATTATTGTCATTGTAAATTGGAATGTTTATTACTGCGCAAACTGCGCTGAATAGTTGCCTTTTAAAAACTACAAATTAGAAAACCTGTGAAGTTATTTGTGAGGAAAAAACTTTACCTTTAGCTTTTATTTGTCAAATTAAATAAAAATTGAGGACAAATATTGGATGAACCCAGGCCACTTGATATTCCACTGGAAGTTTCATGCAATTGTAAAACAGTACACAACAAAAACAGTACACTGCATTTTTACAAGACCAGCTATTTCATCAAGACCATCGTGGTACTTGTAAAATAGTATTGCAAACACATTTGGGATCAGCCTCGCCTGTTTTTCAGACTGTGATAACGTGTTACTCATGCATTTTACACGGCATGGACAGGGCTATATTTGCCACTGTGACGCACGTGAAAACATTCTCTCACGGAAAAGCAGAACAGAACACGACACCCCGAGGATTGCATTCCCACATTGTGTTTATGTTCACCTCTGTGCAAGCAGTCATTACTCCACTCAACCGCTCCACATACTGCGCAGATTTCTCCTGAACTGGAACAGTCATTCTTAGATAAAAAACGCATTAAAGTTGGAAATACCCACATAGATAGCGTTAGATTAGAGCTCCTGCACAGTCTGATTGAGGCATACACTTTTTTTTCTTTGCTCCTGATATCAAATTACCATCATATTGATCACTGTTCTTATCTGCCCTCATAAAAATCACAGGCCGGAAAAAGTGGAGACGCTCCATCAGGGAAAATGTAAATGGGATTTCCTTGTGACCTTGAAGACAGAGAGGTTTGGCATTCATCTCCTTCCTAAGAGGGACACCTTTATCACAGAGTCTTCAGAAAACACAGCCTCAATGGAAGCAAAGCGCATATTTACCAGTTCAAAATAACTTAGCCATTTCACATCATCAGTGACCAGAGGCAATGAGGCGCATGGACATCTTAAACAGATACGACATGTTCTTCCTCTTCTTTTCCCCTTTTCCTGGGGCACTCGTCAACTGCGGTGTTTAGCTCAGTTCTTCAATTCAATCAGTAAACATAAGGAGACAGGATGCTGCTCGGGGCAAATTCTTTCAAAGAATGGGGACATTCGAGCACCTGAGTGAGGAACTGTGGGCTTCGCACAGAGCTCAAGATGTTGCTGAACCCTTTCATAGCCTTCACCTGCTGGAAGGCAGAGGATACGAAGGGCTGGATTGCCCACATCTGCAGAATTATAAACAAAGCAGCAGATAATGTGCAATCTTACATGAACCAAACTCTCTTGTTTTATTTATGCAAATCGAAACGAGCGCTCGCGCACACACATGCACACACGCACTGGATCTGCGCTTCTAGTCTGACAGTCAAGCGCATTATCGAGCTGATGTGTGAAATCCAGCCGCCGCAGCTCAGAGCAAACAGCACTGCTTGCGCAAAGAAACAAAATCGGGAGAGCTGTGGGAGGGAGGGGGGGGGTTGAAGAAAAATCAATGCAAAGTTTTAAGATATTGATTCAAAAAAAGATATGAGTTTTTTGATGCTCTGGCTACGTCTGCAATATTGGGTTGAAAAGTCAATAATGTTATTGCAGGGTGACAGAAAAAGAATCTGTGGGAAGGCAGGGCTCCCCTAATTTCAGGGCAAATCAACCCGTTCCTTTAGGTTCCAAGGAGGATTAATGCATCTGCTGTGAAACAAGACTTAGCTTGAAATAAGGTGGCAAGAAAGAGGAATGATCTTTGTTTAGCATTCTGCAGATATCGATTTATTGAAAGAAGGAGAGCGCTCGGCTGCCTCCTCAGCTTTTATGTGTTCTCGTTGAAAATGTTATCCTGTGGTGTGTAAATGCTTTTAACTATGAAAAGTTTGACAGTGTTTTTTATGACGGGGATGGGAGACGAGGGACTGGGGGTGGGGGGGCATGTGGAGGAAAGTTCTGGGTCTGTATTTAAACCAGCAGGGACATTTAAGAGCGGTGCACACTGCGTCGTACGCTCAACAGCCGCATTAAAACAGACGGGAACATTTTTATCTCTGCATCGATGAGCCACAATAACCTCAAGGCATGGAAGAGCCACGTTTTCTTAACGACTTTTCAAATAACAACAGGCAACAGTTTACTTACAGGTGCATTCATAATGCAATACTTACACAGCATTCATAACACCTTAAAAAGCACTATGTAATGCATGAAAACCCTTTCCATAAGGATACATAAATATTGCAAACAGCAATATACTCAGTGCTGAATATTTAATAACTGGGATCTAATCAACATTCGTTATTAAATTTGACTAAACATTAAAACCAATAATCTTTTTTTTTCTTCACAAATGCAGTTCAGTGATCACAAAAACTACCTCCTCAGGCTATATTTGTGATTTAGAAGCATAAGGATTGTAAGTGTAAGTTAGTTACAGGGACAAACTCTGACTGAATACGAGCCAATGTTTGTGGTGGTAATGACCCAATAAATTATCAAAAATGCGTACAATAACAAACAAAATGAGCACAAACTTCATGTTAAAGCCTTTTTCAAGCGAGTTACATTCAGTATATATAGAGACAGCATGTGCTGGCCACAGGACATATTGTATTTAAGTGACATATTATGTCATGCCACTAGTGTCATGTTGCTTCTCACGCTTCATAAACTTCAGCCAGTTGTTTTTCGCTGATCCTAATGTGTCTGCATGCTTATATCAAGTGGTATAGCCATTACAAAGGCGCTGTGAAGCCCCACTTCAAGTAATGTCATCCCTGGAAATAAAATTTTATCACTAAAATAACAGTACTATTATTAACCATTACTATTACTACTACAAGTAATGTACTATTGTTACTATTGTGTAGTTATTATATAACATTAAAATATCGATTTTATCCAAGTACACATTGCAAAGATTAGTCACTGTATTTAAAGTTAAAGAATAAGAACGACGGGTAGAAGTGGTGAAAGTATTTTTAAACAGGATCCCGTTCCTTGTATCTCTCCTAGGTGGATTTCACACCTAGTTTGTTTGGAGTGGTTTTTTCTGAAGCCTGGCGAGTTTACCCCTTGGTGCAGTTCCCTTGGTCAGGTAAACCACACAACCACACCATTGTCCAAATGGAAAGAGTGGTCTCGAACCCCTTCCATGTGAAGCACGCTGTGGTTTATTACTAGTAAGAACACAAACTCCCCAACTCCAGGAGACAACCCAAAATAAGCCCTACATTATGAGGCGAAGGCTTATTAAAGAAAGCAGCATCATTTTAAAAATGTTTAACACTAGTGTTCCTCAATGGATCAAAACAGAATGACAACGACAGGAAGAAATACACTGCATTCTATGAACACAGATATTCCATGGTTCTATTTTTATTGTTTAAAGATTATGATGATTGCGATGTCTCAGACCACGACAAAATAATCTGTTTTTTTGAGCCAATCGTAATTTGGCGAGATTCAAAGAGAAAGCGTTTAATTTGAATGAAAAGTCAAAAACAAGATGTCATACTCTAGCTAGCTTACTCGACATGAGGAAATTAAACCAGAAATCGCACGTCTGGTTTTAAAAAAAATATTATTAGCCTGTGTGACAAAAATTTGTTTAGATCAGAACACCAAAACATTATTTGTAGTTTATTAATCCCAATAATCCAGCTATTTCATCCTACTTCTGTTACAAATGTCATAATAAAATACTGAACGACAAACATTGATTTTTAATTTGAGTTGGCATATTTAAAAAAAAAAATCAGAATGCAATTGAATGAGTGTAAAACACAGATTTTTAAATGTCCTGCATTCCAAAGATGCAGCCTTCAATGGTCGCCCACCGGTAAAGGCCTCTTGAGTGACTGAGAGTGACTGAGAGCAGTCATTACATACACATTAACAGGCCTGACTCAGGACTCTTCAGCAGAGGGTTGATTACAGTTAATGTGTTAATGCGTGTGATTTCACCTGCCATGAGCCTTGTTTTTGCAGAACGAGTCACATGCTTTTGTGTTTTTTTTTTTTTTTTTTTCCAATTTAACCAATGTGCTCATGTCAGTGTCATCAGTTTCTGAAAATAATTAATTCATAACAGCCTGTTGTTTCTAACAGATGAGTAGCGGGGGCCGTTGTCAGTGTGAGATTAGCATTGAGTTTATAGGCCCCACCAGCATGGAGACCTTCGGAGGGGCAAGTAAGAGTGTCACGTTTGTGGTGTGGCCCCCTCATCCCACCTGGAGAGTGTGGCTCGGGTTACACAACACCTCTCATAAACCAGCTTCACGAGAATGTCCTCCAGGTGTGTGCACTCCCACGGCCTTCTGGGTAAATTCAGCTCACTCGTCGGCATGGCAACAGCGCCCCACATCTCGCATTTGAACCCATCACCCCTTCAGACACAAGGGAAATATTTACCCAAAACCTCATGCAGCTGCCTGTCAAATTATTCATTTCCTTTTTTTTGCATGACGGGCGAGCTGAGAAATCATAACCTATGATTACTTGATACTTTAAGAGGATTACACCCCCCAGAAAAACCATCATGTGCAAAATGCTTGGGATAAACACCAGAGCCTGCCTGAGCAAACCGTCTGTTTATTCGCTTGAACTGAAATCATTAGCCTGTCTCATTAAACATTTTAGCTGTCTGGGATATTTTCTGAGGGAAACAAGGGATTTACGCCTTCTACTCAAACTCCACGTTCTAAAACAAACCATGATATTTTAAAAAGTACAGAACACAAACACAATTACATGCAAATGCAAATCACTCCTTGACATTAAACAGACTGATTTTTTGAGATTTTTCTTTGATTTGCTCCCTGGTTTACAATTAAAGTTGCATGGCACAGCCAGCCACACTGGGCTCAGGCACGCACTTCCAGCAGTGTGCTGGAAACTGATTGGAACGGACACTTCTGGTTGAGGGGGCCAGGCTAATTTTCTGTTTACCGTCAAAGCCATTGACACGGGGTGCAGCTGCTTCCAGCGATGGGAAGGGCTTGGCCTCTGCTAGCCCTCTTCCCAGCAGGGAAAGACACTTCACCTCATTACCATTAGCCTGACCCGTCCTGCATACGCTACAGCTCAACAGGGATTTTCTTCAGCTCAGGAGGCAAGGTCATATTGTAATATTAACATGGTAACTTACACCGACACCACTTCTTTCTGACATAAACACTCCCCCATCTGAAAGCACTGCGATACCTAAAGACATTACCATTCCCCCATCTGAGTGCATAGCAGTACCTATAGACATAACCACTTCCCTTCTGAGAGCATAGTAGAACCTATAGTTGTAACCACTTCCCCATGTTTCAAAAGCCTGGCCGTTCTCTGGTTCTAGAGCTACGATCCCCTTTCACCTCCCTTAATAACTCAATTGGGAGAACGTGTGCAAAACAGGCTAAAACTGAACCTACCTTTCTGCCTGTTATCCGCCTGATATCTGTCCCCCCAGTGAGCACAAAAAAAAAGTTTCACACATGAAGCCCATTCAAAAGCCCAGCTAGAGCCCAAACATTATTTTTCTCCAGCAAATTTACAAGCCTCCAAAGATGTAAAATGCAAGTGATGGAAAGACGCTCAGCCCCTGGTAGCCATCGGTATAGACGGCTGGCTGCCCATGAGGGACAGATATTTCCCCACATTACCATGAGCCTCATCCCCCTCTATGTGTGTCTGCAAATGGCTTTAGAATAGCCCTCTGATGTGAACAGCACTCACAGCCTGAACACTGGCAGAAAATACTGGACCTGGATTCACTCAGCAATTCAGCGCAAACTGAATTACAAATAAATGCAAGCGCAGTCTGCCGGTGACAATTTTTGCAGTTGCTGAACTTGTTAAAACTGCAGTTCTGAAGAATAAGCGCAGGTCTATACCCAGACTACAACAGTCTTGACAATCAATAGTTCATTAAGAAATACAATTTACATCTGAAAATCAATGTAGAGATCACAACTTTAGACAGCTGGTTTTGATTTCTACCTGAGGTAGAAGTGAATAAAGGTTATCAGGTTTCTTGCTTTCCCCAAGGAACCATACTGTTCAATGATTTCAGACAAAGCAATTGTAAAAAAAAAAAAACAACATGGTGTAACAAACATGGTTTGATTGATTCATTGATCGATTCATAGATCAGTCTGAAATGGATATTAATGAGCCAATTCTAGCCTGTATCACAGCTGGCTCATTAATTGTAATTTAAATTTAAAGGCAGAACAGCCTAGGACAGCCTAGGTCTCCTGAGAGTCAGTGATGCTTACCTTTGATTCTCTGTTAACATGAGCTGGTGAAATGAACGGATAGAAATACAAATCTGTGGGGTTGCAGTGCT
Source organism: Anguilla anguilla (assembly GCF_013347855.1). Taxonomy (NCBI): domain Eukaryota; kingdom Metazoa; phylum Chordata; class Actinopteri; order Anguilliformes; family Anguillidae; genus Anguilla; species Anguilla anguilla. The sequence goes on along the minus strand of NC_049216.1, from coordinate 22,888,531 downwards.
GTTCATATGACTGCCTTGTACATGGCCTGAGTAACCACGGGTGGGTGGGAAGCTCACTGTGTCACCCAAACTGACTCCTTCAAATGAAGAAGCCATCGCTGCTCTCAAATCTAAAAGGAAGCACGTTCATTATTCCACAAGAGCACCTTCCAGAACCCCACGCATGAGCGATTGAGCGCCTAGCAATGGTTGACCAATACAATCGATGAGGATGAGATAAAACTGCCAGCTCATCTTGCTCATAAGAACCATGGGAAGCAAAAGAATGTTAGGAACAGGTTCCTCAATGGCTCAGTCATTTAACAGATTTGTAAAGAGCACAAAGTTGAAAGATTTTAACCTTAAAGTTCAGACCAGGTGCAGTTACCTTGACGAAAACTTGAATCTACAGAGTGAAAGCTGGTATGTTTGGACATTTTTCCTGATCAGTAAATGCACATGAAGACATTTTTAGTGGCGATTAGAAACCGACTTGTTTAAAAAAAAAAAAATCATGTTATTAGCTTATCTCCAGGTGGGTGGACACATCTCTGAGAAAAGAAGCAACCTTGGTAAACACTTATTTGAGTCAGAAAGTTGGAAATGTTTCCTTTTTGTGAATGCACACAAAGATATGTTTTAGTGGTAGTTAGAAACCAGCTTCTTTTATTTATCATATTACTAATGGCTGTCTAAGTGGGTGGACTTGTATTTTCCTGGTACTTGTATTTTTGTGTCATTAGGTTTATTAAACAATAACTGTAGACATTACTGTAAATGTGCCACATTTGGTGAAAATGCAGATTTTCAGCTGTAGTCCCCGGGGACATGGCTTTCCCCCACAACCTCCCTATCCCATATGGGGACCAGGGCCCCATAATGACGCAAAGGTTTCCCGACATTTTGAGAAAAGTTGCTGTTCCCTGGCTAATACAACATTCCTCTCAAACTCATTGCCATAATAGAGAATACATGTACCCCACCCACCCCTTACAAGTGCTCTCATATTTTTCAAGTTTCTGCTGCTCTTTATTTGACATCCTCTGTGTTACTGCAGTGGGGCCGGGGGTGCTTCTCAAAGACAAAAAAGGGTTGTGCTCTCCAGATGGCCTGGAGCAGGACTGTGTGTTTTTCAGTAATCCTAAGAAACATGGGAAGCAGAAGAAAGTCAGGGACAGGATCCTCACTGGCTCAGTTAGCCACTGGGTTTCTCTTTCATCTGAGCTTGATTGCAGTTTGATTATCAGGAATCGAAACAGTGGAAAAGCTGAGTACCTCCAGCACATGGGCACCTGTTTTCATTAAGCCCATTAATGTATCTAGTCATGCAATGATAGCATTTGGGTAGAGGACAAACCCTGAGACATATTTGGTGCCCCAGGACTTCCTAATCCTGGCCTAGACAATGATAATGCCACCGGTGACATGGCTAGAGCTTCTCACTATGGTGACCAGTGAATATCTGCCAGAGACATCCCCTCCTCTTATTGGTTCCAGCTCTCCTGTATATTCTGTGTGAGATGTATTCACTGACATACAAATGAGCGCATCAGAAGCATTTACTTCTGGTGGAGTTCCCCTAGTTCAGCTGCAGATGGCACTGCAGTAAATTAAGAGCTATGAGCGGTGATTACAAACAGGGCGGTTAAAAAAAGAGAAAATTTGTTTAATTGGGCTGTCTCCTTCCAGGTGTTTCATTTTTAGACTGCACCCAACACTATGCCAAGTCTGTTCTGGGACGCCCCATGGGTCTCCCAATCCAGCTCAGGTCCTGCTAAATTATTCAGTGCTTAAGAAACCTCTCGTTCTTATCAGTGCATAACTTACCCCTAAATAAGTTATGCCCCATACCCTTTAAATCTGCTGACTGGTAATAGCATCTGTAATAAACTTTATTAATCCCAGAAAACACATTTTTTGAGTTTCCATTAGCAAAACCTGGAGAGGAATTACATGAATTTCAGTCTGGCCTGGCTTTTATGTATTTTTCAGTGTTTATTATTTTAAAGTAACAAGCCCCGAACTCGGCACTGCAACAAAAGGCTGATATTATATCAGAATGAAAAGAATTTCACTACCCCGTTTTGGTTCCTGCTCAGTGTTCTGGGTCCTCTTGATGAGGTTTAAAAATACAGGGTCAGAAACTGGCTTCCGGCCACCCACCAAATACAAGTAGATTAGTGTCGGGTAAATGGGACCACTTTACTAGACGCATTGTTGTGTAGAGCAGCTGAAAAAATTCCTGAAATTTACAAGCAAGTTCACATTGGTAAGAGCAATCACAAGCATACTGTAGCTCCAGAATATGAGACTTAAACTCCCACAAATCCTTGAATTTGTTAGGCTACTGTGATTGGATGTGTATGCAGTCTGCTTTTGACATCAGTTGCAACACCTGCTAGAGCAGTATCGAGTGGTAACCTAACATCAGCCAATAGAGCATTAAAGTCCCGCCCACTGCAACAAAGTGACAGGAAGTGGTTTGAAACAATGTTGTTGTCACACAATGTTACGCAATCTCTTTCTCCAAATGATGTTCTTCACATAGCAGTTGATCGTAAAAAATTATATTATATTATTACAACTATTTACAACACATGCTCATGTGGTTCTGCGATTTTCATTTTCATATTGTGAAAAACAATTGTCTGGTAAAATGAATTTTTTCATCCACCAGACACAGTGGCTGGTTCAAAGTTTCAGACTCAGAAAATATGATATGATGGACACATCATAGTCCATTGCCTTCTTTGAGAAAAGAAACAACCTTGGAAGAAATTTATTTCAGCCTGAAATCCACTGTGAAAGTCTGCACATTTAGAAATGTTCCCTAATTAGTAAATGCGAACAAAGAGACATTTTTTTGTGATGGATAGAAACCATCCGTTTTTTTGTCTTTCTATCATATTACTAATGGCTCTCTGGGTGGGTGGACTCGTCTTTGCCTTTTAGTTATATTCTTTGTGTTCTTCAGGCTTATTTGACAGTGGTAGTGTGCATCATTGTAAATGTACAAGATTTAGTGAAAAGATTTTTCAACTGTAATATGAGCGCTTTGAAAAAATATATTTTCACTCCAAACCACAGCTCCCGGTCCTCTCCACCCCCTCACATCACCGCCATCCCGCCCCCCAATCTCCCCTCAGCCACCCAAACAACCCCTCCTTGCCTCCTGTGTCCAGGTTCCCATAGCGACGCAAAGGTTTAGTGATTGGCACATCTAGAGAAAAACAGCCTGCTGTTCCCTGGCGAGTACAATGTTCCTCTCAAACTGAGTCATTGCCATAATAGCAAACACAATGTGTGTGTGTGTGTGTGTGTGTGGGGGGGGGGGGGGGGGGGGGGGTACAAGTGCTTTTACATTTTAGAAGTTTCTGCTGCTCTTTATTTGACATCCAGGGAGTGGTACTGGAGGTGCTTCTCAAAGACAAACATGGTTTGCGCACTCTACATGGCCTGATGCATTTTTCCTCGCTAAATTTCAGGCCCTGCATGCTGTCGCCGTTTTGGGATTGCTCTGGCAACAAAGTCAGGAGTAAAACACATGCCGTCGCAAAAAAAAAAAAGAATATCAGGCAAACAAAGGAAATATTATGATTTTCTCACATGCAGCTGCTCCTGTCCTGGGCTGATTGAAAACACCACTTGATGGCCGTGTCCTCTCTTTTGACTCCTGAGAATGCCTCGTGCTTTGGAAGTGAATCAGCAAAATCACCTTCCCATTAAGGGATGGGTACTGTTCTGTAAGGGTCCATTCAGCATTTCCTCAGTGGGAGGGGGGGCATAAGGATAATAACTACAACAACAACAGCAAATAATAATAAAAAAATAATAATAATAGTACAGACAAAAATATGCCTTTGTCCAAAATGTTATGGAGCTCACTGTATATATATATGTGTGTGTGCGTGGGTGTGTGTGTGTAAAATGCATAATTTTTGCCCTTACAAGACAGATAAACCTGTTTGTAGGATGAATTGTTTACACTGAATAATTTCATGGAACAAGTAAGGCTCAAACATATGCGCGATGTTGGCTGACCCAGATAAGGGGAGCTGCTAAGCCAAAGTAAGACAGCGGGAACAAAACTGATCATTATTCTGTTTCACCTTCACCGTTCCTCCCACTCCCAACAGCTGCACAGGTAATTGGAGAAGTTTTCCTCCGCCTGCCCTGTGAGGTCACCCCTCCACATCCGAAAAGCCTCGTGACAGGGTGAGCAAATCGTTAAAAAAAATTCCTATTAGCAACGAGTCATTAATAACATTGATGGCATTGCCCACGATTGGCTCCCAGTGGAAAACAGGGAGTTAAAAATGGACAGCGGGAAAAGGAAAAGAAAACCCGGCGTTCCCGGGAAGCTTCCAGGTCGTCACGGGCGACTGGGACTGACGGCCCCCGGAGCTGTCGGCAGAAGCGGCGGACGGGGGTCGGAAGTCACGCGTCTGGCGACGGCTCGCTGGAGTGAGGGACATGACGGCGACGCTGGCCTGCCGCTTATGAGAACCCCCCCCCCCCCAATCTGAGGACTGCCCCTGTGGCCCCTACCATATCTTGCTCCTCTCCAGAACACATGCGCTTGGGGGTGGGGGGGGGGGGGTTCGCAGCACTGGGGACGACCAGGAGCAACAGAGATCTGGAGAAACTCCAGGACCACAGAAGATGAATGCCACGCCGTTCGCATTGCCAAGACAAATTAATTCAGGAACACATTCCTCATCATTCCAATTACAGTCTGCCCCCCATCCCCACCCCCAGCATCACATCCCCGTCCACCCCTCGTTCGCCCCATTGTGATATAAATCACATTAACCTTCTCATTTTGAAGATCGTTCATTTCTGAGAAGCATTACAACCGCCGAGCTGCACCCCGTGGGCACTTCCCCATCCTATGGCCGAGATTGCATTAAGACAGTCCCCACTATGCCGTGTTTCTACCCCGAGAGTTCCCACTGGCCTGGCATCACTCAGGGCGGCCGTCTCCGTGAAACCGAATCTGGTGAAGAACTGAGCGCGGGGGCGGTGTGTGTGGGGGGGGGGGTTAGCCTGTAATAGCCAAAATAAAATTATTTTATCTTAAAATCTAAATCGCCGTCTGCAAGTTCTTTCAGCGTTCAGCGTCAAAAAAAGAAAAAGACTGAATTAAACTGGCGTGTCTCACCGCTGCACTAAAAGGGTAACAGACTGGCAGAGGAGAGCACTTGGCTCTCACTGTAGCTGAACGGATGCTATCAGAGTGACAGTTTTGGGATTCGGAGCTGGAAAACTCTCATTCACTCAGATGTCCCTGTGAAAGCAGATGAAGCATGACCGGTTGCTCAAATGCTCCTGTGCTCTCCAATCTTTCTTTTAGCCGGTGGTGTTCCTGGACTGACAAGCATCTGTGCCCCAATCGGGCCTGATGTCACAATGCGTGCGGGAGGTCTCTTTCCAGCAAATAGAAACCACAGATTTACTTATCCACTTCTTTGTGCGTCTTCAGAGACAATACACACTTAAAGCTAGGCTATCAACAGCACAAATATGAGGATGTGCCAGTGAGCCCCATTTATTCGCATGCACAACAAAACAACTGATTTATATCAACTTGAGTGGTCAGCCAATCAAAAAGTGTTTCTTTTTTTCCTATTAGTCTTGATATTAATCTTGATATTAAATACACATAGCCATTATTGCAGAATATGATTAATAATATTTAATATGAATAATTCCGCCAAACATAAAAACATGCGAAGTTCTCTTATGAGAGGTCTGTATATCCCATTTGGAATCTATACACTTTATGAGGTCTGTATTCCCCTTATGGGATCTCTTTGCTTGATAAGGTCTATATACTCGTTATACGGTCTATACTTTGTTGTGCTAAATGAGCTGTTGACGACAATATCTCGATCGAGGATGTTTACGATTTCATTATTTTAAACTGCCATGAAAAATGTTCTTTGTTGCTTATATTGATCTGTGCTGAAATCATGCATTTAAGATACTTTAAAATAAACCTGGTTAAGGTCTTAAAAATTGCTTGGTGAACTTATGCATTAGTTGATTAATTGCTCTCATTAATATGTTACTCGTGCCCTTTACAGAATAAGACCCAAAGTGTTAGAGCATATTGAGATAGCACTAAAGCAAGCCCTCAGATACACTGAACACATAAAATGCATTTGTAATTCGGTACTGATGTCTGTGCGCACAAATATTTTCCCTTGCCGGGAACGCACAAGACACGTGCGTCACCATTTCTAGCTTCCTTTATCTTCCACTTAAGAGAAAAATTCCCCTTTCGGCTGGCAGATTTCAAACTTCATTCAGTAAATGACTTGACAGGCACTGGGGGATATTAAGCTGAGAGTACTGCCCTGACCGTGTGCCATTCACTGACTGGATGGGGTCTTGCTCCAAATGGTGATTGGTTGCGATTTGCCCAGCAGGGCGGCGCTCACACGCTGAAGCCTTTGAGGCACTGGGAGAGGAACCCCGCAGATGAGACGACTCATTCACTGGGCTGCTGCAGCTGCTGCTGGCATCCCGCCACATTTCCGCCATTTCCGCCACTTCGCTTCTGCCACTTCGCCAGCACCCTCTCCCCGCCCCCTGCCCCCCCCATTTTCCCCCTGTCCTTCGCCTGCCTTTGGGAGGTCTCCTGTTCATTTTCAAATGCTGCAGTCCATTTATTATTGCTACGGAAATCTCAATATTGACTCGTTTTGGTTGCTGTGTTTGCAAAAAAAAAAAAAAAAAAAAAAAAGGTAAATAATATTCATCTGAGAGCTGCAGCGCCTGTTTGCTAAATGGCACCAGATGTTGCCATAGTGACTACAACTGTTTAAACAGTCATTTTGCCATTTTCTCCACTTAGAGCAGAAGATATTTTGATATGCCTTTCATACCCTAATGAACGGGACCCGATGCCAAAGGGGGCCGAGCAAGCATGCCTGGAACCCCATTAAAATGTTATTCATTTACAACGCAAATATTTCCGCACTGTGGAAGCGATTCACAATGAGATATGATTTCCTATTTAATCAGAGAGTTACCAGTTGAAGACAAGTTCTTGACTCCTTCAATGTAATCCAATGGAGCTGAATGTATCGCTGCTAATTAGAAATGGCAGTAGGGGACAAACAGCCTCATACACAACCTTGTCTCATAAACAGTAGTTTATGAATCATAAATTGCTGTTTATCAAATATTGCTGTACCCAAAGCATTTACAGCAGGTAATTACAAGTAACAAATGACACGAGAAAAAAAACATAATTTATTATTTATTCTGTATCATTTCACTTCAGTCTTGGTCCTAAACCGCAGGAAGGGAAAATCACTTGGCCTCTTCATCTTATAGTGGTTCCCATATAAGATCCTCTGTATTCATGATGAATTTCCACTATGATACTGAATTGGTTACAGCACTATTGTTACAATGGCAATGAGGTTATCATAAAAAGTGGCATTTTAATCATAAATTAACCAATGGTGTAGTGAATGGTGTAACAGGTAACACTTACACATCGTCGGTCCAGCAGATATAAATTAATTTCATGTTTGAGATTCAGATTTCAGTTGATATTTCACATTTCACCTATGTGGTATATTGCTTTTTTGAACCAATACCTGCTATTTGCATACAAAGCAGGAAAGGAAACTATGACTAAAACATAATAACAGAAGAGTATACCTGGCAATTGCACCAGTCCCAGAAGAAGAGTACCATTAACAGTCATCTTTCCTGGTCCCAGTGGGCAGCAGGGTCCGCTGGTTTTTCTTTTCGCGTTAATATCAGCAAACAATTCAGACCCAAGAAGCCAGGTGAGGTGAGTTTACTGTGCAGTCGACTGCTTTAATCGATCAATTAAATGCTGAGTAACAACAAAAACCAGCAGAACCTGTGGCCTGTGGCCAGGACCAGGAATGAAGGTCACTGACATAGCAAGATCTGCTCACAAGTGGTTCACAAATCTATACAGCAACCAGCGCTGGTGTCTGTTCCATTACTGCCCAAAACTGAAATGAAGTGGCTAAAAGAGAAAGCTCAGTAATATGTGAACACAAGCCTTTGTTTAGGAGTTTGAGAGCCGCTGGCGTAGTAAGCGCATTCTGAAAAGACGGGTGAGAAAGGCCAGACATTAACAATAACAGAAGCAGGCTGCTGAAGTCAAAGACAGTCTGAAAATAGCTATTAAAATTCACGGTCCCGTGTTTTATTTATTCATTTATTTTTTTATGTATTTGTATTTCCAGCTCTAAAGGGGAAGCTAGCTCCTACGTAACTTCAGAAAACATTGACTGAAACGCACCGCCTGAAGCCGTCTCTCTGAGCGTGGGCTGTCTTCGGCGACCCAGACAGAGCCATGTCGACCGCGGCTTCCGATCGAAAAAGACGTCAACGAAACAGAAAATGATCTGGAGGAGGGCCCCTCGGGGGGGTCTGCGCTGGGTGGCTTCATTAAAAGTTAGCATTTGTTTATTTGATTTCCCCGCCCTGGGGAACGGTGGACTCGTAATGAAGGTTAGCCCGGGAGAGACGTCTCTCGAGCCCCAGGGGGAACTCAGCTGCAGGATACGTCCAGTTTAACGTCAGCCTGAAAGGGACGCGGGGGGAGGGGCTCACTTCGCCCCTTATTTTTCCGCTGCTTTGTGAAAAACTGCGTGTGATGCCCGAAACAATGCGTGGCCGCAACTCTGGCCCGTCCGCGGGTCCGACAGTCGACCTTTTGCGCTACCCGCTGAGATGCTAGCAGGCCCCGATGAAAGGAACCATTGATTTGCTTTGGTGAGACAGGGCAGTGAATGAGGGACACACAACAGCACAACTCACAGTGAGAGAAGGACTGAGAAAGAGAGACTGCTTTTCAGAAAGCTCTTTACTTAAACGGCTGTCAGAAAATATCATAATTGAAATAAAAAAAAACATTCTGCTAGACTGGAGGTGACTTTAAAAAGCAAACCAAACATTATCAACACAGTCAATTTAAAACACTGTCAGCTCAGTCGTATAAATACTGAGACCCTTCAAATGTCAACAAAATATTTTCTTTTTCATCAGCTTTACAGCTTGAGCACTCCATGCTTCCTGTTATTTATAATGCATTTCCTCTGTGATATTGAAATTGAGTTTTTTAAATCTCCATTTGAATGAGTACAGTATATACTAAAGATTCTGTATGGCATATAAACCATCCACATTCATAGATAGAAGCAAGACATTTAAACTCTATTTAAGCGAGACATTTTGTTTTTTAATTGAAAAATTTGAATTTAATTCAAATCCATTTTGGTAAAAAAAACAAAAAACTACATTACAGCATGCTACACACAGGTAACATACAAGTATGCATGCTGTGCAAACACAACGTTATAAAAATAAAAGCCAATTTCTTATGGAAATAAGCCAATTCCTTATTTTCTGTGGCAAATACAGACCCCTGGGAGGACTGCTCAGTCTGCTGCCGGTGTGGTTTGAAGAGGCCTCCTAATGCCCCCTAATCCCTCTCTCTGCCCTCCACAGAGGCTCCTGCAACACAAACACCTGCCCAGCTCACCGAGCAGCTGCCATGGCATTATCACGACTGTCCTTGCAAGAACATGCTAGAACCTCGCCACATTACAACCACGGGGAGCACACAAGCTTTCCAGTTCCTACAAATGTAATACTGGGACTACTGGGACACAGTTCTGAGAAAATGAATTAATATATTTATTAAGACTTAAAATATTATCAAAAGGAAGAGCATCCAGCACACTTGTAAACCGCCCCTCCCCTCCCAGTTTAAGTGTGTAGTGGATTTTTGTTTGTCTTTTTGTTAAAATGTCTATTTAATTTGTTTTATTTATTCAGGAAAACCCTATTCAGACTGACAGTGTCTTTAACAATGGGAACCAGCCATGAAACGTTTGGTAGCAAGTTGAGGAACTTTAGAAGGCACCAAAACACATACAGTAAGTGAAGGTGATAATTTCACTGCAGACCCAAAATTGACGACAACGGCCCATGGCATGTTTGAAAGCCCCCTTTTCATCCGATTTGACTCCTACTGGTTTTGCCCGTCTCCAAATGCCCTTTCCATGCCAGTACTGGTTATCATTTTTTAATCTCCTTTCTTTGTGAAGCTGAGGCTCAGCCTTCTGCTTCATCCCAGGCCTCTGTGGAGTACGGCTGTGTGAACAAAGCCGCGCTAACCGCAGCAGCATGCAGCCTGGAGGAGAGCGGGAGAGCCAAGCACCGCCAGCGTTTGGCTCATCCCGCCATCCGGCACACAGCACAGCTGCTCCCTGCAGATTCCACGCGGAAACATCGCGGGCAGACACGGAGGCCCATCAAAGGCTAACCGGCCGTGTGGCCCTTTCCTCGCCTCGACCCTCCCGCTAGCCTCATCCTTCCTGCCGTTTTGATAAACGTTCAGCAATGCTCCACGTCTACGAACAGCTCCGTGGCCAATCACGCGCCGCCCTGTGTTGTGGGGGTTGGCAGGAGTAGGCACTGGCTTGGTAAGTGTTCAGTACCATACTGTGGAGCGGGCACTACACTGAGAGAACAGTGTTTAAGCAGAGAGAGCCAGCAATGAGCCCCTTTTCTGTGCAATGTAGTGCTGGAACCCTATTGTTCTTGCTAGAACTTTCTTTATAGCACAACACTCCACCCCTTCCAACACACTAAACTGAGAAGTGGCCGCGATACATCTCTAACTTACTGAATCAAATCTTTGGATACATTTTTTAAACATGTACTTAGAAGTGCATCAGACAGAGAAAATATGTGAAATTGGGTATTTTTACTGTGTTTTTGCAACTCTATACTTGATAAAAGTAAATCCTGACAGTCAGGCTAGGTGGGACAGATTTAACATAACTCTGTAGAAATCTGCTCTGATGAATCACATGTTCAGTTAAAATGTTGTTTATGAAAGTGTGGGGTCCATTTGCACTTCATCTAAAATCTAATAATGAGAGACTAACATGCAGCCCTGACCTGTTCACAAATTGTGGAAAGAAAGGTTATGATTTGCAGTCGGACACTCGACCACATCTACAGTAGGGGCAGACATCCCCCTACATATACACATAAACATACACACACCCACAGCTACCCAAGCACCCACTCACACACACACACACAAACACATATACACACACTCACACTCTCTATCTCTCTCTCTCTCTCACACACAACCACCCACCCACTGCTAAAACGATTTACTCATTAGTTCAGCTAGAAAGAGGCATATTTTTCATCCATAAACTCAGATTGATTTACTTAGCGGAGACCAACCAATTAAATTAATGAATTAATTAAGAGCCAGAAGGCCTTCTCTCGACCTGAGCCTCATGGTCTGTGTAATACAGCTAACTGGTGCAAATCAAGGAAGAAAAAACTAAAAAGAGAAAAATCCCAAGGCCAATGCTTGCTGTCAACTCTTCTTTATAGAACAACAAGCAAATCATTTTGGAGGGGCCATTTGCATCTCATAACCCAGGGGAGATGTGCACCACTCTTTTTACCCTTTTTGGAGCACATGGTCTCCTTCCAGGACCGAGTCCAATCTCTTTGACCTGCCTTCTTTTACTACAACCGAGTGCGACATAAAGTGTCCAGTCCACTGACAAAAGCGTTCATTGGTTAAGAATGTTCATCAAGAATACAAAACATGGCAAAAAAAGGAAAGGATGTATGCAGATCAGTCATTTTGCTCTTGGTGGCAGGCTGAACCTTCCAAGTAATCTTTGTGTAACTATTGAAGTCAAGACCAGTCAACCTGGTCTCCTACTTTCAAATAAATTATTGTAGTGTAGGAGGTGAGGTCGGCATGGTGGTGCAATGGGCAGCCCTGTCGTCTCACAGCAAGACAGTCCTGGGTTCGAATTCGTCCTGGAACTTTCTGTGTGTGAGTTTTCATGTTCTCCCCGTGTCCGTGTGGGTTTCCTACAGGTACACCGGTTTCCTCCCACAGTCCAAAGACATGCACGTAGACTAATTGGAGACTCTAAATTGCCCATAGGTATGAGTGTGTGAGTGAATGGAGAGTGAATGGTGTGTGTTCCCTGCCATAGATTGGCGCCCTGGCCACGGTGTATTCCTGCCTCTTGCCCAATGCACCCTGGGATAGGCTCCAGCACCGCCCCCCCCCCCCCCCAACTCATAATGGATGGATGTAGGTGAGGAAACCAACAGCAGAGTCACACGGGTTAACAGGGCTGGCAGGTGAGCCTGATTGTTTACTGAACAGACACAGAAACTGACAAAACAAAGAAGATTAAAGACAAACTGAACTGATGGCTTTTAAAGAGTACTTCCATTTTGCATATAAAGAATGAGCAAGTGATTGAGTTAGGGAGAAAGAGAGAGTGTGAAAAGGAGAAAGAGTGAGCGACAGAATTAATTAGGAAGGCTTAAAGCCCTTTTCTCCCTCTTAAAACAGTAAAAGAACACTATCCCCTTGGTTTCAGTTTCATCTTGTCTATAGTTTTAGTGCTTATCCAGTACACCAGTCTCGAAAAATCAATCCAGACCTTCAGTTCAAAGGAAATTTTAGCCAGGGCCGTGAAATGTCCCTGATGAGTGGGGATGCAGCACTGCTGTTTAGAAGCAGCTATTTCACAGCAGCTAAACAACACAAACCACAATGTGCAATGCTTGTACCAGGGGCTCCTCTAATTGAAAAAGTCAATTTTGTTAGAAACGTGTGTGAAGGATGGAAAGAATGAGAAAAAGAGGGAAGGGATGAGCGATTGAGAGAGATAAGGAGGACAGGAGTGAGAGTGAATAAGAGAAAGAGTGAATGATGGAATTAATGAGTGTGAGAGAAAATGACTGAGTAGGGTAGAGGGTGAATAAGTGAGTGAGTGATGTAGTGGGTGACAGTGAAGGGGTGCCTGAGTGATGGAATAAGTGAATGAGTGAGTGAGGGTATAAAAACACTTCCGTGCCTAGTTCCTGCAAACAGAGTGAAGGCAGGAGACGGGACGGAGGGCTTCTGCCGTGTGCAGTGTGCAAGCAGCTCAGCAGCCCCTCCCTCAGCCTATTTAAATCTCAGATCCATTACTGTCCTGGGTCAGTGCTGCTCAACCCCCCTGCAAACACACACCCTCCTCCCCCTCAGAGACCTCCCTTGAGTTAATGTATCACTGCAAGCCACTGCTTTTACTGCCCCCCCAACCTCCCAACCCCCACTGCCTTGACCTTACACCCTAACCTCTGCATGGATCCCGGGTAAATGACCCCATGATATTTAATATTAACAGGAGCTCCATACCGCACAATCGTTTTTTATTATTTCATTTTAGAGGATTAGCACAATGTCATGTAATCCTACATGGGTCGGAGTAAACCGTACACCCCCTCTGGAGGCGAACAGCACAGGGGCGGGAGGAAACCTGAGGCCTTGCCCGATATCGACGCTCGTGGAGAACACGGCGAGCGACTCCAGAGCTACGATAGGGGGCTCTCGCGTGTTCCCGAGCCGTCACATAGCGCCAGCGTTTATGCGAATCTTTAGCCGAAACACAGAATAGAATAAGGACATTTTTGTTTGATCCTCTGTATTTTTTATGCCTTCATGCACAAAGGCATAAAAAAACCCTCTTACTTTGACTGATCGCTCTTCAGCAGCAGTCTGTGGATAGCTCAGTATCTGAGCTCTGTGCTGTTATTTGTGCTGTGTCACACCCCCTTTTGGCCCAGCCAAACATCCTTCCCTCCCCAGATGTGCTGGGGAACCTCAGGTGCAGCCAAATGTCCCTCCCTCCCCAGATGTGCTGGGGAACCTCAGGTGCAGCCAAATGTCCCTCCCTCCCCAGATGTGCTGGGGAACCTCAGGTGCAGCCAAATGTCCCTCCCTCCCCAGATGTGTTGGGGAACCTCAGGTGGAGCCAAATGTCCCTCCCTCCCCAGATGTGTTGGGAAACCTCAGGTGCAGCCAAATGTCCCTCCCTCCCCAGATGCGCTGGGGAACCTCAGGCCCAGCCAAATGCCCCTCCCACCCCACACATACGAGTGAGCCGCGGTGGGGCCGCAATGCCAGTGCTCCACTCCAGCCGCCACAGCTGTTCCCCAGGAAACCGTTCATCAGCCCTGGAGCGCAGACGCAGCACAGAACCCATGGGGAGGAGCCCTTCAACAGCACATACTGCAGATCTTGCTCTCTTCAGAATCCAGCTTCCCGTCCCCTCCCCCCTCTCTCCTTCAACAGGACGTCCCACCTTGTGAGTGCTGTCCCCCTCGTACTTCCTGACACCCCCTCTGCTCCTCCGGCTGGCAGGCGGTTTTCTCAGCCTGGGCCTCAGACACAAAGGAATTAAAAATCGATCTGTTCTGTGAGGAGAAAAAAGGAAGGCACATCTATCAATCATTCCCCTTTGCTCGTACCTGACGGGCATGTGCAAGACTCTTCAACTTGGTAGGCGTCCCGTGCAGAGAGGCCCAGAGGACCTGTGACCTACTCTCTGAATATCTCGCCTCAGCCTGAGATTAACAGTCTGCTGTCTCACTGCCTGTCACCTTTCCAATGCCCGCATCGCATCCTGTGATTGGAGTCCAGGCTAATGTGTGAGAAAATCTCCCATTAAGTCATGCTAAGGTTGATGACTGCGTGAATCTCTCTCTCTTTCACTTTCTCACTCTCCCTCCCTTTTCTCTCTCTCCACAACACATTCTTCTGCTCTATGGAATCAGTGGTGCATATTTAACATGTAGCTGAGAGTTGCTGGGAAAAGAGCCAATAAAATATTCCTCTTCTGTCTGTGAGAGAAGTGAAACTCAGGCTTTCCTGTGAGGAAGGCTTAAAGCTGTTTTCCCCTCTTAAAACTGTAAAAGAACACAATCGCTAATCCCCTTCAGTTTCAAAGAGAAGCCTTCATTAAGTACCTGCTTGAACAATATTAGGCAGATTCAGAGGGTATTAACATGACAGTTGCTCTCCAGTCAGGTCTTGAGCAGCTGCCATGAATGTTGGATGAAGATGGATGCTCCTCAATGAATGTTAAAGAACTCTCTCTCTCTATTCATAATGAGTCACAGCTTGAAAATTGAACAGGAGCACATATTTACCTTTGTAAGTCTCTCTTTCAATATTAAATAGGAGTGCATGTTCATGTCAAGGTTTATAATCCTGTGTTTAATTTAAACAGATTTCCTTATGTATATTAGCTCAAGTGTGGCATCAACTGCTGCGAAACCACTCACTCACTAATTTGTATTTGGGTTGTTTTTCACAGATAGTTTGAGAGGGTGATTTACTATGGGAAATATTTAAGAAGACAAGCTCTTCGTATATTTAAATATTTCAATCAGGGGCAGATATAAAGATCTGAAACCTGCAGGAAGATGTTCAAACTGCACAAAAGCCCTTTTCCTTTAAAGTCATACTATGCAGGATTTTCTAGTGGTCCTGTGTTTCTGATCAAATAAATCTCCTCCTCCATCTCCAACCCTGCGCACTCACGCTGTGCACCCCACCTAATCCAGCTAGCTGGATAACTAGAGGTAACAGGAGTACGGTGAAATGAGCGACCATGAGCTACAGTAAGATGGCAGATTTGATTATAGCTTAATGAATTCCATTGTGTTGAACAAAATAGTAGTTTTATTGTTGGGACTTATGAAATTTTCAGACCCTCACAAAAGTGCTTATTGACGATAGCTTCACATTGCAGGTAACGTTACTTACAGGTCCAGAAGCCAACAAGCCAACTCAGCTGATGCCACTGAGGAAAAGCAATTCCAAGGTCAGCTCTAGTTCTTGATCACTGCCAGCTTGTCTTTTTGCTTTGCTGTATCTGGGCTTCTTGGCTAGTAAGCTAGCAACAAACAGTCTGCTAAAATCTGATCCCAAACCACAGGCTCTGTAGCCAGACCCACCCCTCCCCTCAGAAAAATGTGCCACGCTCAGAAACGTCCCAAACATTTTAGAATAACAAATACAGGTAAAGGTGCACGAATTTGGCGAAAGTATTTAAAGATAGAGATTACCAGTTCATTATAGATATGTCTTAGTATGGTTATTTAATTATATTTTCAAGGTAAAAATCCTGCATGGTGTGCCTTTAATTGTGTTAGCATTCAAGATAATTGTTCCTCTCTGAAAAAAAAATCTAGTACCAATTTAATTGTTAGTGCTTAATTTAATTTTTTTTTTCGCACCGACAACACAAAGGCGAAAGAAATGTGCCACAAACAAAAACCATGGAGCATTTCCTTTGTATGGGCTGACTCCTCACAACGGCATTGAATTTCCAGGAAATCAACTTTTCCCATTTGGTCTTCATCAAGACTATCATGCTTACAGTACCGAATCATTAAAAAGGCACTGAAGGAGTCATGTAAACGGGACTGAATGGTAATCTCAAACGACTCCCCTAAGTTCTCTCCTCCTTAGTTTTCCGCGCCATTGCACTATTTCCTAATTATCTATCTTCGTGCCTGACAGTGCAGTCGGACACTTTAAAATCGTCCTCCAGGCGAAACCTAAAACACAGTCAATTTCCTTGTTGCCTTCGTGGTCAACCACTGGAAAGAAATCGGCTGCCTCTTTCTGTAAACACCACCCGCCCCCCACCCCCACATCACCCCGGCATCCTCGAGCAGCGCGGAATGCTGGCTCCTGTGGGTTAGCTGCCGCACTAAAGGGCTTCATTACGGAGTTCCTCTACATTAGTGATACCGTTAACGGTGGAAGGGGAGGGGGTCATTTCATTAACAATGATTTCTGTGGCTATCTCTGCTTAATCAACGCTAATCACCGCTTTAATTCCTGAGCGACTACTCAGCCAGGACAAATGTGGACGGCGCTCCTTTGATAAGCAAGTGCACATGAAACAGCAGGTTTTCCATCTCTGAAAGGCGGGATGGGGCGTGCTGGCTTGGACCTGGCCTGTAATCAGTAGCTACTGCGTTCAGCTGGTACGGGCTTTCAGGCCTGGATTTTCCCAGTTTTTACCATTTCTTGCTCTTTAAAGCGTCGTCGTGACGGCAACTCTGTAGAAAGCGCAATCCAAATAATTCATAAAACAAAAACAATATAGGAAGGAGCACTGCTCGAGTATGCTGTAAAAATAATGATCATGGTAGAAGGTAATCTTTAATACCGGGGTAACAAAACATGGAGGAGTACAAGCAAGGCACTGTTCTAAAGAACACACTTAATAAAATGCCTTTATTCCCATGGATGCATCATAAAAATCTGATGCATTTCAGCAAAGCCGCCAACAGGAAGTAAAAGACACAAGAAAAAAAAACTGAAATATATATAAGTCTGTACCAATGATAATTATCAAATGGTGTCAGTGTAGCATCTTACAGTAGGCCACAGAATTCAGTGAATTATCGACAAAGATCTTAACAGGGAAGGGTGGAGGAAGCAGGGGAGAAAACGATAGTAAAAACTTAAAAGGCATGTTCCAATGAGTAAATTATAATACGTCCAATGACCTGGTGTACATTAAATGTGTCTACACACACGCGCACACATACACACAGCTATAAATGTATTGGGACACAGAGACACAATTTTTGTAGTTTTGGCTATTTTGATCTAAAAAAAAAGAAACAATGAATATGAGGTTTAAGTGCAGACTGTCAGCTTTAATTTGAAGGTGTTTACATGCATAAATACCACACACACACACACACACACACACATGCACACACACACACACACATACACACTCATGTTTGTGTTGCTATACTTGTGAGGACTTCCCATTGACTTACATTCATTCCATAACCTCTAACCCGAACCCTAATCCCAACCACTACATGCCTAACCTTAACTCTAACCTTAACCTAATTGTAACCTAACCCTAAATCATAATCCTAAAACAGCCTCTTGAACTTGTGGGGACCAGCAAAAAGTCCCCACCTTGCTGAATTTTCCTCATCTTTCTATCCTTGTGGGGACATTTGGTTCTCACAAAGATAGTAATACATGCCCACACACACACACATGCACAGACGCACACTCATTTAACACACCAATGCATGGAATTTATTATCATTCAATCTCTGGATCGTGCTATGAAATAAAGGCATTTTATTAAGTGTGGTCTACAGAACAGTACCCTGGTTTTTCTTCTGACAAATAAAATTTAATTGAACTGAATAAAAATAATAAAAAGCTGCATATGAGCCTTCTCTATTTGAATTATTTATCTTTACAGTCAGGTGGGCCAAGCGAGAACTCATTTCTCTTTTGCAGCCACGCAGCCTGGGGAATCACAGTGGGCACGGTATTAAACATCCAATCAGAGCTGTGGGTGCTGGTTAATCGGTAGATGTAGGAAGCTAATTGCGGGAATTTGACCTGGACATTGTGTTCGTCGTGTTCACACCCCTACTCTTTTAAAAAGTGGCACTGAATATTTAATGACCACAGTGAGCCAGGACCTTGGTTTAACAGTTTCCAGTAAGTGTTGGATGTTTTGTATTGAAAAAATGGCTGTCATAAGAATAACAACAGCAAAAAAAATAAAAAACCCAAATAATAAAACAAAAGTAGTATAGTTTATAGAAACAGAGGTTTATACACCTAATTTTTCTACCGCTGAGCTTTTCACAGCAAAAATTATTCATTCTGCATGTAAATACATTTTTTGGAAGGGGGGAGGGGGTAACAAGGGCTGAGGAAGGAAGCAAAAGCAAAAAAAAAACAAAACTGGACTGAAAAGAACACCGTGGGTCTTAGGAGTGGAACATTCAGAGGGCCTGGTCAGCCTATAATGGGAAATGAAGCAGAGAAAGATCTCCAGAGCGCTATTTGCTGTTTGCTTGGGTGGGAATGGCCAATCAGGAAGTGGAAAAGGCAGAGTGATTCCTTACTGTTGCTATTTGCCATGCGCATGGGTGGCAATGGCCAATCAGGATAAGAAAAAGCCAGAGTGGTTCCTCACTGGTAGTCCCAGGCTCAGTCATTGGGGAAGGAACCACACTAAATTTAACCGCCAGCCACCTCACACCTGGCCCTCGATTCACGCTACTTTGCACTACTGACAAAGTAGGTAATTAGATAGTACACTCTGTTAAGCATGCTTTTCTTTTATTTATTTATTTTTAAAGACCGCAAAGCAGGCAGTTTTAAAATGGCCCTGGAGTGGGGGTGGGGGTGAGGGTGGAGGTGGGGGCCGACTCCAGGGGTGATTCAATCTTGAAGAAAAAACATCCAGTAAATATACTCTTAAATCTTATTATACATGTTCTGTCTCATGTTCAGCTTTTTTCTCTCTCCCTCTCTCTCTCTTCTTTTAATGTTAATGAGTTTGGTTCTACTTAGAGAAGGGAGTGATGGTTATATACACAGCACGTAACGTGATATGTGCTGAGGATGTGTAATATGTAATTGGTAGGTTCTCTGGTCTGAATTGTGTCAATAAAGGCAGGCTTAACTCACTGTCCTTTCCCACTGCTTCCCACCATCTCTCTCCCTGCCATTCTATCCTCATTTCTTTAGGGTCCTCATACAAAAAGCCTCTTTAAGGATCGGCTTGCAGCTCGACGCCTCAGAGCTACAGTCGCCCGCCCTGCAGCAAACAGAGGAAACCCCTCCGACCTGCAGCGGTGGCAGCAGTGCATCTCGAGTCCACGGAGGAGATGAACGCCAGCAAGTAATGCAGATGAATGCATTAATTTATTGCGTGAGGTACATTTCCACTGTCCTGCACGTAGGGGGAGAGCTCTCTAGAATGAAGACAAACATGAGAAGACAAGTCTGTTTTATAATTGGGCGATACATATCTTGCGGTGATTAGGTGAAACGCCTCAGAAGGACACATGGATCATTCTGAACGGGACGCAGAGGCATTCCCGGTTCCATTTGATGGACTGGGTCCATTTTTCCCTCTCCACAGGAGACTACTCTGACACAGAGGAAAGGGAGGGACCACCATGTACGAGTCTTCTGTTGTAAATTAATGTGCGGTGGACCATTAAAAAAGAAAAATCGAAATCAATTACCTCTTCACAAGGGAGGATCCAATATGGTTGTAATATAAAAATTTTTTAATAATATATAATGTATACACATTCTACTTTATAGAATACATTACATGTATTATATCATATAAAATGATATTTTTTTAACTTTTTTAATTATATGAATTGCAATGAATCATGAACAGTGTAAGAATTTTCATGTGCCTGTACATTTACATAAGCAAGATAAAAAGATGGTATCATTTTAGGGCCCTGTGGCCTGCAGCATTGTGTGATTTCACACCTACTCAGATAAGGCAGAATCTTTAATCAATAACATTACAGAGGTCACTTTCCCTGGTTTCATTCATATATTAGACCATCTAAAGCTTCTGAAAGGGAAATTAGGTTACTTCAGTGAGGCTTTGGTGGTTCAGACACGGCCAAAGTAGTTTTTATGATGACAGGATCAGACAGAGATCAACTTCAACGGCATTACCCTCACCGTTATAAGAAATGACCCTCTCACGTCTTGATGTGGAATTCATCCATTACAACACATAAAAATATGAAAGGCAGGGTTATAAACAAAGCAGATCCTTTAATCCTGTATTCTCTTAAGATCTGAGTGTGTAGAGGGCCTAATGCAAGTCCATAAATAATGAGGGAACTGATCTTTCGTCTGTCGTGTATTACTGTGCATAGCACACGTGCATTCTCCTTACCGTTTCTCTTCACAGCAGAATGACATATAGGGGCTTCCATTCACAGCACACACACACACCATGGACTGTGCATTGCTCTATTGATCTACCCTTTGCTCTAACACTTGGGTATTTACTTTGCTGAACAATTCAACCCCTGTAACTCTTTGATAGCAATGGTGCAGTAGGTTTCCACATGTGCTCAAAGTTCTGTACATGAACAAAGACAGGAAGTGACAACCCAATAACCATTATAAAGGCATTCTGGGTATTGCTGATGTGTCGCATAGTAAACAGTCACAGGAGATATGGGGGGTGGGGGGTGTGGGCGCAGAGGGCACAGAAGAAAGTGTCCTGCGAGAGCTGGCCACCTCTTGTCAGGTGAAATGGGGGCTTGCAGGCATACTGCTCCCATTACCCAAAGCTTCTTTTAATTGCCACTTCACTTTCCTGCCCCCGCCCACCCAAAGGAAGTTGCCTCTGTGAATTGAAGACAAAGTGGGACAGAAGGCTGTCCCCCTCATTACCAGCGTTGCTCTCTTGCCCAGATTGACTCTGCTCAAAGTGAGAGCTCCCGGCCTTTTTCCACAAAGCTATCAGACCGTTCTCTTTATGGCTCTCACTCTTTCTGCTCCCTTACCCTATATATTCCTCGCCTTCTGAAACTGTTACCACTCTCTCCCACTCTCACTCTGAGGATGTCATCCCTCTCTACCACTCTCACTCTGAGGGTGTCATCTCTCTCTCCCACTCTCACTCTGAGGATGTCATCCCTCTCTCCCACTCTCACTCTGAGGGTGTCATCCCTCTCTACCACTCTCACTCTGAGGGTGTCATCCCTCTCTCCCACTCTCACTCTGAGGCTGTTATCCCTCTCTCCCACTCTCACTCTGAGGCTGTTATCCCTCTCTCCCACTCTCACTCTGAGGATGTCATCCCTCTCTCCCACTCTCACTCTGAGGCTGTTATCCCTCTCTCCCACTCTCACTCTGAGGGTGTCATCCCTCTCTACCACTCTCACTCTGAGGGTGTCATCCCTCTCTCCCACTCTCACTCTGAGGCTGTTATCCCTCTCTCCCACTCTCACTCTGAGGCTGTTATCCCTTTCTCCCACTCTCACTCTGAGGCTGTTATCGCTTTCTCCTCTATCCCACTGAGGCTATCCCTTTCTCTTTCTCTCACTCTGAGGATATCATCCATCTCTCTTTCTCTCACTCTGAGGATGTTATCCCTCTCTCCCCTCTCACTCGCGGGCTGTTATCCCTCTCCCACTCTGACGTGTTTATCCCTCTCTCCCTATGAGGTTTTTATCCCCCTCTCCCCCTCTCCCTCTGTCTCTGAGACTAACACACAGCCCCTGCCTGTACTCAGCTGAATGCCTTTATTTAGTATTCAGGGCAGGCCCGGTATACCAATGGGCTAGTCATCCTCATTCTCTTATGTGCGCAAAATAAGGCATCGTTTTCAATTCCTTAAATCCTTTTGATTTGTAATTATTGTCCCATCATATTATCCTCTATCATTTTAGATCGCCCTCGGGAACATGCCTGATGGTTTCTGCGTTCAGCGACTCTCCAGCGGCTTCCCCCGAGAGACTGTAATTTATGCGAACGTGAGCCTCTCTCTGCATCACTTTTTTTTACAGGCAGGCTCAAACAATGTAATTGAGCAGAAATAAAAGGATGATCAAAATCATTGTTTAGCCATATAAGGAAGCAAACAAACAAACAAGGACATTCATTACCTTCACACCGAAATGAGGTGACACACAACGGTGTTTTTTTTCTCTCCCTTTTTTATGAGTGAATGAGGCCCTTAAATGAGTCTGCTGATAGACTGGAACCTGCCAATCACAGAAGCCCTCTGTTTGTAACACAAGGCTATGAAACTGTGATATTCAGGAGCTACGAAAGATTTTATCCACCTGTATTCATGTTAATGTACCACATTCAGAAAGGTGGAATGGACGTGAAAAAAAGAAGGACAATATCAAACAAAGGCTGAAAGACAAGGTATTGATTTGATATTGATGGATATTGATTTTTTTCCCCCTGTTTAAAAAAAAATAACGTGAAAAAGATGTAAAGAAGTCTCCTAGGAGACGG
Organism: Anguilla anguilla; assembly: GCF_013347855.1. Lineage (NCBI taxonomy): Eukaryota > Metazoa > Chordata > Actinopteri > Anguilliformes > Anguillidae > Anguilla > Anguilla anguilla. The sequence goes on along the minus strand of NC_049216.1, from coordinate 22,865,847 downwards.
GTATCTGCCAGTATCAGGACTTGTGCTCATTAGTTGAGAATATACACTGCATCACAAAAGAGCCCAGACCTCTGCAACAGCAGTACTGAGAGCTGATTCAGCTCTAACAATGTTTATGAGTCCAAAGGTTTACTCTATCAGAGAACATTTTACTATGCTCAGTTTTAACATTTTGTTTCCGCAGAACTTACAATCATTACACTTTTAAATATCAATTCACATTTCTGTTCTACAAAACCTACTCCACTACACACTGACAAGATAAAAACAAACAAAACAAAAAAACGATCTACATGGAAAACACGCATGCATAAACACGCCCGCTCACGCACGCCTCATACACGTGATTGCACGCACACACAAAGTCATGCTGCTGTGAGGGTATTCCTGTGTAAATGGACACTACCATGCAGAGGAATCCCTGTTAGACACAAACACAGACCGATGAAAACTGCTAAAGGAGAGACATGAGCCAATAAGCTAAAGCTGTAGCAGTTTTCTCTTACTTCCTGGTTCACGTTCTCTCTCTTGTATCTCCTCTCTGTGTGTGAGCAGATTTCACACTATCGTCACTGTCTGCGCTTATGAATATCACTCACTTGAGTGCAACTTTCCATTTAATTGAGCAGTATAATAGAAATGAATCTGGGTTTTACAGGTATTTCAGCCATTGTACATGGGATACAGCTGAGCCATATTATCAAACAAGGACAGCGTGGCGTCAGAATTCTCACCCTAAAATGTTAAAAATAGAAACCCTCCTTATGCTAGCAGTTTTGTAAGATGATACATATTTGGGAGCACACTTGCTCATTTAACCCTTGTTTTTGCATTGGGTCAAATCGACCGATTTTGAACTTTTAGTGAAAGAGGAAGGACACTTCTGAGAAATGTATTACCATACCATAACCAGTCACTCACTAAACCAAAGTAAATTTGGTTTTTGATGTTCATTTGATGTCCATCATCTTTGTCCGTTTTATTTGAATATAGGCTAATAAGACAATGACGAAAAGATAAAGAATAATTGAGAATGTCAGTTCTTTTATTTCAGCATTGCTTTAAAACCCCCATACTTTCCTAGGTATATTAGACCAAGCCTAACAGTTTCACAGGCACTAATAAGTAAACCAAACACAAGGGTTAAAATGAGAAACAATATCAGGTACCATAAAATGATTTGGCTTTCTATATTATTATAGGGACTGTTGCTTTCTAGGATTGATCATATTGTAAATATATAACCACTATAGGTGAGCCCACCCCCTACTGAGGGATGATCATGAGCTTTGTTCAGACAATATAGAATAATCCTTCTTTCGACATTAGTTCAGTTTGTGTGTGTACGTGTACATGTGCATGTGCAAGTGTGTGTGTGTGTGTGTGTGTGTGCGATAATATTAAAGCCATGAAGACTGGGTACTCCAGGAGCTCTGGCTCTGAGGGACCCTGCTCCATGTATTTTCCCTTAAAAGGGAGAGAAGGAAAAGGACTGAAAAGGACATGAGCTTACCAGATATAAACAGAAGATACATTTCTGCAGGCTTAATCAAGAGGCGTCAGAATAACAGGCCAAGAGGGATACACTATAAGACAGGCCTTTCAATTCTTCCCTGATTGCATCAGTTTAGGCGCCAACGATTCTCCCATGTGACTACTTTTTCTAGGGAATCATGTGAATCATACAGTACGTATTACAGATAATGATCAGATTTTTTTCTAAAAGCGGAACGATCATGTGTTGAGATTCCAGCTGACCGTGTTGTGCGAATCCTTGCTGTGCTTTGATTGCACTGGCAGGGTGACCCCTGCGGTCATATGCAGTCTCTTTCTGACCATGCCTCTGGCCATGGTCTCTCTTGTGAGCCTTCTTCCTTTCTGGGACTAAAACCACCCAGGACTGAGTTCTGACTGCAACAGTCAGTTGGGAATGTTGTTTTTCTGTCAACGAAGTACTTTGGTGAGTCTTCTGGTTGTTGTTATGCTGTAATGGCATTTTTGACCTTACTGTTCTGGCTAATGCAGGTACTTGAATCCATCTTGCCCTTGATTCAAACATACCAGGGCACATACACACACACACACACCCGCTCACGCACACAGGCACACACACACACATACACACACACAATCACTACTAATACATTTTGTTGAGTGTTAACAAATGACAGCTTAGAACAACTTTTTTCTTCCGCTGCAGTTTCAAGATTCAACTTGGCAAAGCCAGAGATAGACCAAAATAGATGGATCTACTCAACCAACTCATAACGTGTAGTTTTGGAAACACTTAAGCCAATTTGTATTTGTCATTTTTGATGTGGACTGCATAGTCCCTACACAGTAACATGTCTTTTTTGTTTGTTTGGAAAGCATGCCAGTCCCATCCTTTCTGCAGTTTTGATCTGAACCGGGCCCTATGCAGCTAACGGTAAATTTACATGCATGGGCTCTGGAGAGTGAGCCAGTGGTCACTATCAGACCGGGGTCCCTCACACTCAGTTAGAAGCTGAGATTTTTTTCCAATGATCTGTCTGTTCAAAGACCAAATGTTATGCTTTTCATACACTGGTACATACTAAAAATGTCATGCCCACACACAAAACAAAATGAATTTAGTATTCCTATACACTGGGAGAAAGATAACCTCAAAAATACTATAAACTCTTAGTGTGGCTGCTGACAAAACAGAAGCAAAACTGTGCACTCTCACAGATCAGTCATAGACCAATCAGAGACAACGCAGTCTGGTTGCCATGACTACAGGCAGGGTTCTAGAATTTGAGAGGGATGGAATGTGATTATGAAGCAAGGCCTTCTGTTTAACAGGCTGAAATCTGCACCCCATTTTAACTGCACTGCAAACAAACCCCATAATGGCTTGGCTCCCTATTGGAAGGACAGCTGCCCAGAGATTCAGGGCTCTGATCTTTATTTCAGAACCTCCACAAAGCGCTTTCATTTCTAACAACAGTTAGGGGCTCATCGCTAGTGCTCCCAAAAGCATGTAATTTGTTTCCCCTGTTTCCTTGCCATATATTCTTGCATACACACACAAACAGACAAACACAAAGATGCGTGTAAAAAACATGCATGCACAAACAAACACAATCCATTTTTATGTACTGTAAAGTCAGTTGAACACATATAGTTGTACAAAAAGTTGCACAAAAAGACTTTTGTAGAGTTGCCTCATAAAGAACAACATAACAATGTGTTCAATTCATGACTATAGTTCACAGATATTTCATCTGATATTTTTTCTTGTATAATTTAATGTGCAAATGATTTTTTCTTTCCTCCATCTTTCTTGTGGTCTCTCTAAAGACTTTCAAAAATTACTAATTAAAAACAAGAACTGCAAAGGCACTGCTCTGCATCAAATTGATATTTTGCTTTCTCACTCTCTAGTGTCCTTTGAGTGGGTGAATGAATGAGTGAGTGACAGCATTTCAGTAGACTAGTAAGAGTAACTAGTAAGTGTGCAAGTGAGTCTGTTGGTGAATGAAAGTGAGTGAGTGAGTGGTTACTTGTATGACTGAGTGAGAGTGCATGAGTGAGTGTGTGAATGAGTAGTTATGTATAATGATAATTATCAAATGCAATAACAGTCATTGCCAGCATGAGGTACAGTTTCTTGTCCTTTTTCTTTAATTATACATGATGCAGCTGTAAACACCCAAGCATCAGAGGCCAAGTGAAATGCTTCCGGGTGAAAAAGCCACATGAAAAAACATCCCCACTGATATCTATTGGGCGATGATCCGACAGCCACTCAGGGGCAAGGCCTTATAGCTTCCATGTGATTGACAAAAGCACATCACATGCAAGCTGTACACACTTGTGCTGTATATTGCCCAGCCCTAGTTGAGTGACACTGCTGCTCTTCTGGCTCTTCCCTCATTTAGCACCCTATTTAAATATTTTGGTGTCAGGTGAGGTTCCACTACAACTTTATCAGCCTTATGGGTGCCGAATTCATGCACAGTGATCATAATCTGGACACCAAAGCAAGCCAGTGGAATTATAAAATTCTCAATGGAAGCAGTGATTGGCTGCTCAGAAGAGAACAATGGGTTTTGATGGCTATTCATTCCAAAGCCATCCCTAGGAACAATATGCAATCTAAGAGACACAAGAGAGCTAGTCCCTCTGTGCCAAAGGCAATGCTGCAATAGCCTCTTTAGCCATTGTGTATTTTTAGACATATCCATCCCTTAATTCTCCAAACATATTTATGGGAAGCAAATTGCTGCATTTAATCATGCAATTAATCTATATTAGGGCATAGGGTTTCCCCTGAGGCCCGGTCGACTTCACAGCAGGGTGGAGAGAAACTTACTGCACAGCATATTAACTCAGCTGCTGATTTCTTTCCCGACCTTCACATGCGAATACATTTTTAAAAATTATTTCTGTTTTAATACAGGCCTCTGTTCCCATCTCCTTTGATACTGAAATAACTGGGAATCCGAGGCCAACACTCTATTACACACACCCTAATTCACAGTGCACTGGCTCCTTTACAGACACCTTAACTCACTGACCGCTGGCCTTTTTGGTCATTTGAAGTGGTGAGGGCAATAGGGGGGTGGGGGGGTTGGTGGGGTGGGTGGCTGGGGGGGAGGGGGGAGGTCTGAGAAGGGGTTGTATTCTCCACAACTTTTTGCCCCCGTTCATGGTTCTTGTGAGGAACAAGGCTTCCATGGACATCTGAACGACCAATAAAAACCAAAAAAAAAAAAGAAAGAACAATCGGGAGCCTTGTGCGGGGAGCTATGCATGCTAATGAAGCCGTTATGGAGGAGCGCCAGGCTCTCAGCTCACCTCAGTTCTGCGTGTGGAGAAAGCAGTTTGTCCAGACTGCCTCTTAATTGTCAGCAGAGCTGGCAAAAGCTCCACTTGCTCCACTCTTATTAGAGGCGGATTTAATGTTCTTTTTTATTTTTGGGGGGAGAGGGGGGAGGGGATAACTTGTCGTCTACAATGTCATCTCCTCGGAGACACGTTACATAATGGAGCTAACGAGATGGATGACAATCCTACAGTTAGCCTACGTACAAAAAAGTACAAGGAGGATCACAGGACTAAGGATCACATCCACATCACCCTGGAAACCACAAATTGATAAAGGCCAGCAGAATGAGACACCTACAACTTCCTCACCTCAGATGCCCTTCAGCCTCCGCACTCCCCGCAACTTTTACGACTAACCAAATGTGAATAAATAAATCGGAAACTAAACTGCTGGCTACTTGCACATAAACAAAACAAAACAAAACAAAACCCCCAAAAGCAATGAGATAGAGAGAGAGAGAGAGCGAAAATGTATTTGGAAAAAATCACTATTTAAAAAGAAATAAAACTGAAATCCAATCAAAAAAATTTAATCAAACTCAATTTATTACTTTGAAAGAGAATAATTGGAGTTTGCACTTTCGAAGTGGTGGCCGGGCAGATCAAAACTGCCGACCGTTTATGAAATGCCTCCAATAAATCTCCAGGCTGGTTCCTCGTGGAAGGCAGAAACAGTGGCAAATGCTTAATTTGCCCGTGAAACTGATTTGCAATTCATGGGAAATAAAATGCTTCTCCCATGATGCATATCCTACTAAGCAGCAGAGAGGCAGAAATTAAAACATGCGGTTTCAAAATACACGCTAAATCCCCTCTAGACCCAAGACAAAAACTCCACATACTGAAATATTCAAGTGCCTTTTGCAGGGCTGTTGAACAGCCAAGATACACAAATTCACGCCAAGATACCCAAGAGGGGGCCGGATGCATGATACAATAAAAGTGAGAAAGCACAAGTCTTCAACCAGCACAATGCCAACTAATTTCAGAGTGGTCATTTGGGTACAGCAAGTATCCTTCCAACTCACTTTCTCTCTAACTTGCCACTCAAGACTGCAACACAGCAGACCAGCTTTCGTGTAAGTTATTAAGAGCCATCTTAATAAGCATTCAATGATGCCAAAGCTGTGTCCAATCGGGGGCTGGTGTTGCTTAAAGATTTCATCAAGGGTTGTGCAACATCTGATTCAAGACGATATTGGGTATCCACCACCATCACTTTTACTACTGATCATTAGCTAACTAACGCTACCACCTACATACAATAAGTAACTTAGTCTAATGCAGATTGAGAATTAGTGTTAATTGAGAATATGAGTAACACAACTGTCAACACGCTTTTACTTGAAGTATTCACAAAAAAGGTATTTTTTTTGTTGCATTGAAAACAAACAATAAATACACTGTATATGGTGTTACTGTCTGTTTCTCTAAAATTGCTGCCCTTGGTTAATAAAGAACATTGTCATTTAAGAGACTGAAATAATGAAATTACAGATGGGTTTTTTCAATTTAATTCCCATGCCAAATTAACTTATTCATTGACAATTGTGATGGTAAATACTTACAGCATAAAATGTTTTATTTCAGACTGCATTAATCCTGCTGTAAAAAACAAACAAACAAACAACAAAAACAAAAAAATAAAAACAGAAGAGATCAGCATAAGTTCAAAGCTGGTTAATGCTGACTATGCTTGTTGAGCTGGTAGACCAGCTCAGACAAGCTGATAACGTGATGATCCTGCTTGTAGATCAGCTTGATCAGGCTACACCAGCTGGTTCTAACATACCAGTATACACGTCTTCACTGATTTATGGTCATGCCACTCACAATCCCATTGCCTTTCTATTCATTACAATTTTGTATAATGTAAAAGCAAGAAATGAGCTTCAAAGTAATGTTGCGGCAGCTAGTGAAGTAGCTAGCTAGCTAGCCACCAAGTACCTCATGCCATGGGTGGTCCCATGTTTGTCGTTCACTTGTTCCATAGCTGGCCTATATTGCTTAGGGTGTGTAATGTTGTGCGCTACCTGCCCTTGGCCATTCTCTCCTGTATAACAAGTCTGTGTCTGGTGCAATAGGTGCCTTTGTTGTATAAGTTAATGAGCATGAGTGCTATCCCCTTTGTTTCCAGTTTATCACCAAAATGGATTTCATTTGAAAGAACAAAGAAAGTTATTGCATGCCAAGACTAAATAAATGAATCATTCATTAAAACTTTGTATTAAATCTTACAAGGTCATGAAAGAAATATTTTTGCAAGGCCAGGAAAGATTAATGTTTCAAACGAATATAAACTAACTCACTTATCATTGAGGAGAGAACATTTCTTAATTAGTGGTTCATGAATAAGTAACAGTGACTATGGTGGGTGGTCAATAACTCTGAAGGAATACTGGGACTTCTAACAGAAGTTCTTACAGAAGACCCAATACAAGTAATGTTCCACTAAATACTCAGAATCTCCGGGCTTCTTCAAATAAGCGGCGGTGTCATGGTTAAAGAACTTGCCTTTGAAAGATCGCAGGTTCAATTCCCATGCAGAACACCGCTATTGTATCCTTGAGCAAGGCACTTAACCTGCACTGCTTCAGTATATATTCAACTGCATAAATGGATACTATGTTTTAAAAAATGCAAAAAAAAAACAAAACAAAAAAACAAACAAACTGTGTTCTACGTTTTGCAACACAATACATTTTTGGGTGTGTCACAGAGTTGGGAACATTGGTTCCGCTAGGCTTGTGATAGGGGGAAAATATTGCAATGAGCTGAAGTATGTAATTGGTGTTGAGTCCAGGGCCATTTTCTGTTCTAAAGCAGAGATACAAAATTTTCTTTTTCACTACGCCCTCTGGGGCTTCTCTTCATCAGGGCAATAGTACCAAAAAAGTACCTCCATTTATATTTCATTATTCAAATAACAACAGACAAATTCCTATTGATTCGCCCTAATTTCCACCCACAGCTAGGGTGTGTGCGTTTATGTTTGTGAGATGGAATCGGTACAAGTATAAAAATGGGGCTTATTATGGTGTGTGTGTGTGTCTGTGTGTGTGTGTGTGTGTGTGGTAGAGCTGCAGGTGGTTGGGGAATACACATATGGGATTGATAGGCATTAAACACTTGGCTGAGATTGGGCTGTGGGCCTCATTGAAAGCCTGACTTTTCCAGAAATAAATCTATTCCGGTCTGTGCTTCTAGTCTTGGCCTTCAGCCACTGGTGTCTTATGGTATGACTGAATGACAATAACCATAGCGATTTTCTGCTTATTTGAATGATTTGTTTGATGGTAAAGGGGTCTGTATGCCAACGATAATGGGTCTTACCGCAGACGGTGCTTTGCCATTAAAATGGGCAGTCATTGAAAGAGTAGCCTCTAGCTAATGGTCTCAAATATATTCAATCTTACTTTGACCTGAGAGGCAAACATCCATGTTTTCCCTGCTTAACAAGAAAAAAACAGAGAGAGAGAGAGAGAGAGCAAGAGCGAGAGGGTTAACTTGAGAAATTATTTTTCAGCTAGAATATGAGTGGAACTTATGCAAATAGTTCTGTGGATATTCAGATTTGAATAATGCATTTAATAATTGGAGACCATGGCAAACACCGTGGCAGGGCTTTCTGTTTTATTCGTTTGACTGATGGCTTTAACCCAAGGCAGTGGTGAGTGTATTAAGTTGATTGCCATCAAACATAGCTGAGGCTGAGTTCCCAGTGACAGTGCTGTCCCAATCACATAAGCAATATTCTTCTGTGTTAACATATGCGTCATCAAACTCATGTGTAATATGCAAAAAGAAAACTGAACAGGCAGTGGTACAGACTACTGCTGCATCTGAGTTGGTTGCTGGTGGCAGCAGCTTTTGCAGAGAGGTGTTGATACAGAGAAAGGATACAAATTGTGGTGTTTTGTCACTAATATCACTGCACCATTTTTCCCCCAGCATCAATATAATTTGTAACGCAAGATAAAACGTAAAACTGCAACAGCCCAATTAATCAAGACACTGAGGAGGAAAACCATGAAAAGTAGGAGTGGGTGGACCTGTGTCGAACAGAGACCAGGAGACACTGGGATTTTCTTTGCCGATGGTGAAACTGATGTGGTATTAAACATTTCAAATAACCTTCATTTATCAAAGGCATATACAGTTTGTTGACAAGGAAGGTGCATAGGGCTTTTAGAATGAGATCAATTGAAGACTGAACAGAAAGATTCCTTTTGCCCCACTGGGCGGGGGTGGATAAAAACTCTCTCCCAGTTCTCTCAGTGAACAGGGATACCGGTTTTTAATCTCATGAAGACGGTTGTTGGCAAAAGCATAGGAAACCTGGACTGAAACACTCATTTTGGCACAATCACAACATTTTACAAAAGGAAAAAATGGCTGTTGGACAATGATAGCTCATTTTGTAGTAATGGTTCTGTTTTGGTGAAGGGCTCACATTTCAAATGTCAAAGCGCCTGAGTACTTCACATTACCGCAGGCTGTAAATACCTCTGCAAGCAGACCGATACTGGAAATTGAGGAATATATGATATAATGCTGAAATGTCAGAATCGTCAGTGCTACTGGAAAAATGCTATCAATACAAGAGAGACGTGCACAGATGAGGAGGACAGTCAAATGAGTCGTAATCTCAGTTTTAAATGAAAGTGTGCATTTTCAGATGCTCCCTGAAGCCAATTGCTGGGAAACCAGGTGCAACCTTTGCAGCTCCCCGAAACGGCAAAGCATCCCCTAACCTACCCCAATGGATTTCCTAAAAAAATTGAATTTTACATCATCATGATGATGAGCACTCTTGGTGGTTGGGTTATATAGATAAACATACCATGAAGGGCTGAAGTATTATAGAGGTTAAAATTGTATCACATGGATACTAAGTCCTTGATGGGGGGATATGACATAAGTATTTTCTGTCCATTAAAAGGAATATACAAAAATTGGTTTGAAACACAATAGTTACTGTAAGCATACTAATTATAGCTGCTTTAAGATATGGCAATACACTACTGCGAGATTTATCATTGTATTTTATAAGGTTCATATAATTACAATATGATATAATACCTTCCTGAGCCCGAGCATTTCAGAAGGCTCTGTCAAAATTGGGTTATTGTATTTCATGATAGGGCATCTACAGTTCTGTTGGTCAGGTAATCACAGTATTTTGTACATCATTCATACCTTGCTCATTAGAGGAGGTGGCTTCACTTTGACAAAAAAGTGGCTTCAATTGATAGGCAAGAACTAGGAAAATACCTCCTCAATAAATAGAATGGAGTGGAGAAGGGTATTATAGTATCAATATGGTCATACAGTGGCTGGCTCCAACCAGAAGCCATTCATTTTTGTTCAGCATGTCACCTAACCACACTCGCTGTCTCCCTCAAATACTATTATCATTTCCTGGTGCTTTCGCATCTATTTCAACAGCATTTTACATCTGCTACAAGTATGCTTTGAACCATAGTGGGGTGGATGATTGTCATTGAGCTGCCTAAAGAGGCAGCAAAAGTGAAATTATAATATAAAATCTATTGCAGAGAGGTACGAACAACCATTTGGAGGAGCATGTCTTTATTTTTGTTCAAGAGTTGTCTGGGTTGACTATGAACTTGAAATTTCAAATGAAATTTGTGTGCTCAGTAGTAGACTTTTGTGATGGTCACTTGTACATCAAAACATAAATACAAGAGCTAATTATGAACACACAATTGCTGTTACACCAATTTTAAACTGTACAATATCATTGTAACAATGACGTCACATTTGTGTCTCATGTGGATGACTGACTCCATTTGGAAAGCATTTACTGTTTTATTGTTTTGTTGAAAATGTGAAGCTGAGAAAAACAAAGCTAAGCTAATGCGCTATACAGATTTCAGAAACATCAGGGGCATATTTTAGCTCAGCTGTTCAACTAAAGTAGATTTAACAGAGCTTTTGGCAGTCAATGTGGTTTCTCCTCTCCGCTGGTGTCTGTCTGAAACAGCCAGATCACAGGGTTGACTCTCTAAACTGGTCCAAGAAGCAGTTATACTGACAGGACATAAAACAGAAGCAGAACCCCTTGTCAAGAAATTAATGGTCTGTGAAATTAACATGATCGCAACTGTCAATATTTATTCTCCAAAAATATACGTTTGAGTCAATGTAGCTTTTCATAGTTAAGTTGAATCCAGTCCAAAATAAACAATTATATACAATTTTAAAATCCTAAAGCTTTATTAATGCACCACAACATTATCATTAAAAAAAATCTTGATTACCCTACACAAACAGTGAACTGTTAGTATTTGTATATTAAAATGTGATATATCTTTATGTCGGATAAGCTGGTCATTATGTGATTTTATTGGCACTGTAATCTTGAAAGCAGGGTCAAGAGACTGGGATGATGGGAAATTCAACAGCTTGTCATTTCCTGACAGCACAATCTCATAAAATGAGGCTTTCGCTTAATTGAGACATTAATAAGGACTGGACATTTATGTCATTTTTAAAGCTATGATTGGGAACCTCATATGACCTATTTTAATACATAATTAAATGTTGGATATCAGCGCCTCATCAAAAATGTGAAACTGGAGAAAGGAAGTGCAGTAGTCCGAACAGGAAAAGGCAGTCTGAGTGATTTTGAATGGACAAGGAACGTGGGGTGCGGTGGGGGGTTTACACAAAGGAAGCTTTGGTGTATATGACTGTTAGCATGTTTTAAATGTTTTATTGCAACATTTCAAGGGCTTAGAATCTTAGGGTTTCAACTGACAATAGGAATCAAGGATGTCTAGTACAAAAAAAGACCAAAAGAGAGCCCATCTAAAAAGACCACATCTTTATTCAAACTGAATGGTGGGGGTTTTCCACAGGTTTTGGAGACAAGAGACAGACAGCCATCCATTTCCACTCAGAATTCACATGCAAACATGCCAAAAATGACATATAAAATTGCAAACCTTTCAATAAAATATTTTTAAAAACATGACACGCCTGATTGTTCTAATAATGGCTGTGTGTCAATTACGTTTCAATTCTGTCAATTCAGGAAATACAGCTTTGAACAGCTGAGAATGGAAATGACTGACAGTCTAAATTTATATTTTCATCGGGCCACTCAATTGCTGTGGTCAAATGATCAAATTTAAAGGGACTGTATTTACTTTTAGAAGATCTGAAAATAAAAGCAAGTTCTCAGGTTTAGAACACTGACATTTTTCATACACATACTGTTAGACAGTCAACAGGTTACATTATTAATCTGTTCATCTCAGAAATTACATCCATTGTGCTTTTATTATTTTATTGTGTCTTTCCATATTAAACTTCATTAACCTCTAACATGGGCATACTGAAAGAGAATAATATTTAGATTCACGAGGAGTTGGAGACTCATGAAGAGGTCAAGCAGGTTGTAGGCATCACCCCATCCCCCATCGAAATGTAAAACGTGGTCATAAGACTAAAAATCTACATTACAATGCCATATGCAAGTCACATTATAATTCAAATCCAATTTATATTATGTGCATTTGACTTTATTAAAAACAACAATAAGTGCACATCTGTAATTTTCTGTTTTTTCAATTTAAAAAATACAGAGTGAGGATCAAACTAAGCATTTGTCATATCCATCAACATGGCAGGCCTGTGATTATAAAGTGGGCTGTTTAGTGTTGCCTGCCAAGCCTCGTACAGCACTTTTCCTTAAATGCTGTGGATGGGTTTGTATAGCCGTGCAGCTGATAGTTTATCTAATAACCTCCAAGCCCCCCTTCCCACCCACCCACCCACCCACTCTGCCCCCACCCATTATATTGTTGCTGGAGAAAATATAAGCACAGAGCCTCATTTACTCATAAAGACCAGGCACTGTCAGTTTGCTTTTTTTTTTACTGCAAATGCTGTCGTTTGGGAGGCTGTGTTCAACAGTTATTTCAAACACATCTCCTCCGTACCTGCCAAACTGGAAAAGAGGGTGGCGGCACTAACACGCTTGGGTGGACTCCTTTCCTCCGTCTTTTTCCCAGGACACATGCTTGCAAGCTTGCCACCGCCACCCCGCCATGTTCCAAGGTTTTTTTTTTTTTGCAGCGCTGCGTTAAATCTGGTGGAACTAATGCACACAAATACAAAAGGGTGGCGAGGGATTTGGGTCAGGCTTCAAAAGAACGTGCCAGGGTAATTTTGCCCGACCAAACAAATGCTTCGTAACAGCATTAAAAGGAGCGGAAATCCCAACTTGCTCGTTCCGGGGCTGGCGGAGGCCAAGGTCACACGTGCCGGCGAGCACTTATTCGGCAAGGCGTCCCTCGTGATGTGCCACCCCCACCTCCTCCGTTCGGTTCCACACCGCTCACCCACTTAATAGATGTAAAGGTTACTCATTCAGGAGCGACACAGCACAAATAGGGTTGCTGGGAATATACTGTGCCCTAGGAGTCATCGTTTTTTTTTTTTATTCAACCGCAAAACACAGGGAGCATTTTCACGAGATAAGTCCTTTTCTGGCACCCCCTGTCTTTGCACCCAGAGGGAATCTCTCTGCTACAGAGAGATAAACATTGTAATTTCAGCATCAAACCGACATGAAGAGGCTGAACGGCCGCTAAAGAAGGCCACCCCCTCGCAGAGGACAAAGGTGCAGCATCGGATCCCCCGAAAAAGGAGAGGCCCCCACCCCTCCAAAATCCTTAACCTTGACTTGCATCAAGCTGTGCTTCTCTGTGCTGATCGAACGATTTGCTTCTGAGTGGCTCTGACACATCAACAGCCCGATTGGATTGAAGCACTCGGGCTGCTTGCTTAAAGGCTTAAGAAGGTGATGCTGTGAAGGCTAAGTTTTGTGGACGTGCTGCACAGAAGGTGCAGCACAGTATGTTACACAGGCCTGGCTAGCACAGAGGTCAGAGAGGACAGAAGACATTTACATCTGTTGACACCGTTGCCATAGTGCACTGATTTATTTTGGGTTGATATGGAACACACAGCACTGTGTATTAAAAGTCCCAGAATCTGTAGTAAGCACCATATGTAAGCATTTATCGTCGAAGACATCTATGGCTAGCCATTTCAACCTTCACACTTTATGTATTTGTGAAACCATTTTGTGTGTTTGCATGAGTAAACATTTCCCAGCTTCAAAGGCATTCAAGTTGACTAGCAAGGCCCACTTAAGTTGGACATAAAGTAAGCCAGGCATAAGGTGAAATCAGGTGAAAGAGTCAAATAGGCTGAATGGAAAGTTCAGGTGAATCAGCAGAAAAGTTAGGATGGATGTGGAAATGTATATTTATATGAATGGAACAACATTCAGCAATGAATGTGTAATGCTCTTATGCATCGATGGACTTGTTGGACCTGTTTTTCTCCCACCCAATGAAATACTGTATTTGCAAGATTTGGGTAAGATATTTCACATACCCAGGCCAAAATGAATGCTTCATATGACTGTATTTGAGAATTGCTGAAAATTCTACGGTAGTGTTTAAACTTTGACCAGCATGTAAAGGGATTAAATAATAAAAACATACATTAGTCCCAGGTCTGCTTGACAGTTCAGGTTTTGCACTGTTAGGCCGTTTCATTGGCTACCTATTGACGAGGAGTCTACTACACAGTCATCTTTGTCCAGTTTTCACAGGCATAACTATAATGGGAGGCTACAACAGCAAAATCTAAAAAAGGAGGAAAGCATTCATTTAAGCACATTGAAACATATGTGTGTCTGCTCTGAACTTGTACCTGTCTGAATGAACCTGAAGTACGACTCCATTATGCATTTATCAATAGAACTTTTGCACTCAATTTAACTTCCCCATGCAAAAATTAGATTATGTAACCATACTACTTCCCTGTATTGGTAGGATTTTTACACTTTTCTTCATTTTGATATTAAGTTGTAACTATAATGGCTTTCAAAAGTTTCTTTTTACAAAAAAAGAAAAAGGAATGCAGTGATTCATTCTAGCGAATTTCTTCATTTCCATTTGGTGCTGGAGAGAGAGAGAGAGAGAGAGAGAGAGAGAGAGAATGTATAATAACATTTAAGACTATATTACTTGATGCTTTTTTTCAAGATTTAATCAACCCGTCAATAATAGAGAAAGTGCTGTGCAGACCAGTGCAGACCCCCACCCCACCCCACCCCACCCCCACGCTCCCAGCCCGACCCCCCCCCCCCCACCCCATCCCCACACTCCCAGCCCGACCCCCCCCCCCCCCCCCCCCCCTTCCCCACCCCACCCCACCCCACCCCACCCCCGGCACTCCCAGCTCAACCCTCCCACAACCCCAAACCCTCGGCATTCTGTGCAGTCACGCAGTCAGCTTGGCGGCCAGCCATTGGCCCTGTCAGGTGTTAGCCTGTTTCTGCTGGCCTAGTTTCCTGGGTAAGGACAGGCCTGAACTCCCTGTTCTGCGCTTTTCCAGGGCAGTTCCACCTCAGTGCTTATGTAGCACACCTTGCGCAAAGCACTGGGGAATCCCAGTGTGACCACTTCGTTCTTTAGGCTACTTTTCAGTGACTGTGTCAAGTCTGACAGTCCACTGCCATGCAAGCCGAGATCCAAAAAACCCAGTTTGCTTTCCAAACCCAGATAGGCCTGTGCCACTGAAAAAGGTGTTTATTACTGCCGAACAGCCAAAAACTTTCAGCACAGACCTCTCAGTTCTGTGTAGAAATATAAAAGAGCATTGAACATCATTTAGTAAACTGAAACTTGGCAATTTGATAATTATGAAAAATGATCAAAATAAATGATCTGAAAATAAAAATAATTAAATTCTAAGATAATGGTTAAACTAACCCCCTCCAAATTAAAAAGTCCAATCTAAAAAAAGAGAAAGTAAATACTGTATAAAGATTTCATACTGTTGAACTGAAAATATAGTAAATTCTTAATATGATGTGCAGGGACATTTTGCGTTGTGCCGAGTTCTCCCATTTTAGCAGAGAAACTCACACCTTCTTCAGTTTGTTATTCAGAGCGAAGCACAAACCACAGTATGGTGCAGATTCATCCAGTACTTTCATTTAAATACTTGGCTCATTAAAAGAATCGTCTCCAGAGTACCCCTATGAGATGACAACAACATTATCTACTGCATAATACAATACACTGAATAATTATTTAGCTATATGTACATAAATATAAGATGGCTGAGTTAACAGTTAATTCTAATAGCTCATTTGGTAGTTAAATTAAATTTACTGCACTGGAGCTAACTCCAGCTGAGAAACCATTTCATAAGGCTTCCCCTGCATGGCTACAGATATAACAGATATGTTACAAAAGGCCACCTCGACATGAGTGGTGAAATACAGCGGTTGGATGTTGAGGTGCACCTGACAGGAGGTATGCTGGAGCTGTTCTGAGGTTAGCTTGATCCTCCCTCCCCCAGATTCCTGTCACTGCCTGTTTCATCATCTCTCTTAACTGTCACACAAAGTGCTGACGTGGCTTTCATCACACGCAGTGCAAAGCAGCATGGGTACTCTGTCAATGCACACCTATTGATCATAAACCTTAAAATGAACCATCAACCATGTCAAAAAACAAACAGCTACTAAAGAACAAAAAGATGGTTTATTATGCATTAGTTCACACATTGTTAGGCATGTCAAGCAGTTTAAATCTGTATCCATCCTGCGGAAAGCCAATGCAGCAATATAACAGTCATTTAAACATGCAAAAATGTAAGCCTACTGTAGAAACAAAATTTAAGCATTAATCAATGGATATTACCCACTGTGTCTCCTATGAAATGTCCATATTTAACCCATTAAGGTGTAAGATCGCAACATGATATATGATTAGAATGCTCTAAATGTAACATTTTAATGATGATATATCAATCACGACTGGTAATTGAAAGCTGTTAAGGGAGTTGACATTGACTTTTAATTTTGTAAAAACAGTGGAAAAAGCCTACGCTTCATGTTGTGCCATTGTTCCACCTGTCTTGCCATAGATTCCCAGAATGCAGTGCTTTACTAATTGGTGACTTGTAATGAGTTGGCATTAACTGTTTATTTGTTATTTGTAAATATATCAAAAAATCTCTCAATTTTTCAAAATGAAAATGTGAATTTTGCTTGTTTTTCTGTTTCTCCGCCACACCCTGACCGGTAACAATAAAAAATGTGAACACTTGCTTTTCAATGTTATTTCAGTGATCGGCTACTTGCTGTTGCTGTGTAATTATAGCCATGGTGTTAAAATGTTCATATGTTCCAGGCCTGATTTTAGTTCCTGATGTGTCATTATGTTTGTTGTTTCTGGAGTCTTTTGCCTAGCAACATGACAGTTTTTTCCTCGTTTTTAACTGCTTTCTTTAAACTGATATATACATGCCGTAAATGTGAGGAGACATATCAAGCAGGATTGTTTCTAAAACCTCTGTTGGATCTGGGCTCTCTGGAGTTGGAAGCTGTGAACGATATATCACTTTTAAAGCAGACAAATATTCCACATTGTAGCTCAGCTGGGCTAAGCCTCCACTTTCTGGCTGGAATCTAATTAGACACAACAGATCTTGCAGACACATTAAGTTAAATCATGGTGTCTGTTGTTCGTTATAATGGATGGGCTGAGCTCAGCTCTGTTTTTACTGTCTCTGAAGAGAAGGTTCATTTCAGATGAACGTGCTATGAATTGCTTCGTAAAATAGATATTTTTAATGGTATATTACAGAATTTTAGTACTAATATAATTATCGTAACAATAAAAATAACAATACAATTATTTTTTTATTCACAAACAAGTCACAAATCCATTGAATACTAGTCATATTTTGGTACAAATTTTCATTGTAAGCATTTTACAAGATAAATTTAAAAAAATTAAATAAAAAAAAAAAAAATTAAAAAAAAAACTTTGTACATAAAACTTTTTTTAAAATTTGCATTGAAAGTCCCATTGCATAGTGGTCCAGAACATGAGAGCATAAGAGCATTGTTTTGAAATGCAGTGGATTTTTAGATATATATTATGTTTTGTTATTGTGGGGAGCATTAAAAAAGCATTATGGATCACAGGGATAAATCCAAAGAGTGTATGCAGGCAATGTTTATAAAGCAGAGTCCTCTTTCTGTCCTCTGTGCACTGTGCTGCTCAATTTACCTTTTTTTAGTTTAGGCTTTTAGCCTCCCCCCCCCCCCCCCCCCATACCCCACCCCCACCATTTTTGTCTTAGTCTTCCCTCCCATTTAGACTGCCCTGTTGCGTTTGCAGAAGCTTCTCCTCGCTGTGTCCTTCTCTAGCGCTTCGTTTTCTCTCTCCAGTGCGCTGGCTGAGCTGCGCAGTCGCTGAGCTGCGCAGCCGCTGAGCTGCGCAGCCGCTGCGCTGGGAGAGGCACTTCTCTGATTGCAGCTCATGGAGCCTGACAGCGGGTGCCTGATTGACCAGATGAGAGAAACTCTCCCTCCCTGAGTGACGCTATGGCTAATTATATTCCACCCTCCCGCCCACAGTTGGTCCGGACCGCACCAGGGTTCAATACCGCACCGTGGGGCTTTAAGCTTTAAGACTATCCATCCAACAGAATAAATCATTATAGAATTTGAACAGACTAGTTGGGTCCTGACCAATCAATGTAATAGGGCAGCTGGAAGAGAACAAGAAGCAGTTTTAGACCACAAAATACCATACATAAAACACCGGGTACTTCAGGCAACAAATAAAGCTATCTTGCAATATCCATTACCTGTTACACGTTAAGAGATAAAGTATTGGCAATATGTGTTGAAACTTTATGGAAAAAGTTGAAATGGAGATATAGATATAGATATACACTGAATGTTTTACTGTAGTATAATGTCCTGTAGGCCCTTTTGTCTGGGACCTTGAGAAAGCATGTCCCTTAAATAAAAATATCAATATCAATCAATCAATCAAATTATATACCTCACCAAAATACAGAGTACTGTAAATAATGAATTCAAAAAGACATGCTTCAGCTTTACATACTAATTAAACACTGAAAACATTTGGAAAATTCTGTTCTTGTGCATTTTAGAGGTTGTTTGGTAAAGGTTAGAAAGGAAAACCATTTCCCTTCATTTTTGCCCATAGTTCTCAACCCTCCAACGTCCACAGGAGTTACAGAGACCAATTTTCTTATCAAACAGCCAGACAGGTTTCTTTGCAGAGGACTCCATCTGCCTTCAACAATATATTGGCAATGTCTTCAAAATATTTATATTTTGCTTTATCAAAATATTAGCACATCTCTAGACACATAACCCATTGCATAGTTGGTCTGAATGTATTGATTTTAATATCTTCTATGTATGTAACAGGGATAATGGGCCTGTGGAGCAAGAGAAGACTCACGGAGGACATTTAATTCAGAAAGGCCTCCGCTTCAACAGTGCTACTTGTTATACTATGGGAAAGCCTTTACCAATATCAGTGGAAGACTTCACTTGGCCAAACAGGCAGCTTTATTCATCACAATGCTTCCACCGTGCCACAGCAGCTTAGACTGCAGAACAAGCGTAGTTAATGGCGATTAAACAACCATAACAATTATGAACTGTGTAGCCTCCTCACCACCTACAATTCACCCCAACCATACTGACATGTAGCCTCTATGTGGGTGACGCACAAGAGCTACAGAGCGGCGGAGCCATCAGTCAAGGGAAAGAGGCAAGGATTCAATTCTCAGTGTAATTGCAAAGGGCCAACGTTTCCTGTTGTCGACCAGCATTAATGTGGAGGGCACAGTAATTGCAGTGAAATAAGCTGCAGGTTCAAGTCCTTGGTGGTGCACTACTTTAGCTGCCATTGGGTAAGGCAAATATGCTAGAATGGGGTGGTAAGTATACAGCTGTATAGTGAAAGAGGATCATATGCCAACAATATAAATAATTTCATATCAAATAGCAGAACCATGCATGAGTTGTCTTTCCTTATTTTTTTATGTTGATGCAAGATTTTCAGATCTGGAAAATCATATGATACAAATAAAACAAAACAAAAAAAAAATGTGAGAGCAATATGGATGTCCTGACATGGAGAGACAGCAGAATGATAGATTCCTACCTTGATCTACCAGTGCAAATTGGTATATCGTCGGATGAACAAAGCTGTCATCTGCCAATGGGCATTGCATTGGTTGAGCTTGCAATTTCTGCATGTTACTTATTTATTTTTTTATGGATGTGTATGCCTCCGGGACTAATGAGCTGAGTTCAGAGTCGTCTGCTGTTTCACGTTAATGCCCGCAGATCCATCACAGTCAGCTGGGAATTAAGTCCCTCTCTGGGACGAGACAGCAGAGATGTGAACTAAGACAGTGTGATGGACATTTTTCATACTGCAGTGTCAGGTGCCTCCTCGGTGTCACACGGCACAGCGCAGCATTTAGACCCCTCCCTCTGACAGTGTGCCAGCCTGTGTTTCCCTCACAGCCCCCCCCCCCCAACTCCCCAGTATCAGTGGACCCTGGGGAGGAAATTGCTGCGTTCCAAGCTCTGTGGATCCCAGACATAATGTCAGAATCATCATCCCACGTGGCCCTACCCCAGCTCTGGTGGGGGTGGGTTGGGGGGGGGGGCATGATGCCATTTTATATTCAGTTTAAAAGAAAGTTGCAGAGATGCAACCGTGAATCATAAAGGACTTCTTGGAATGAAGTGAGGGCACACCAGCGTTTAAAAAACTCCTCACAAAATGAAACCTCACAGGTATTGACCTGATTTCAAAGCTTAGCCAGGTATTCAAAATACACACTGGTGCTCATATGAGAGTTCCGGAAACCGTCCTCCTCTTGAGAATGTCAGTATTATTCCAGTTCATACAGCATGTACGGCAATTAAATGGTACTCTGAACGAACATTGAGTACACTGCTGTTCATGGTGAAGTTTCTTTGAAACCTATGGCACTGTGGGTAAGGGATTTGATAGATAACCTTGAGCAAGATGCTTAAAGATGCTTACCACTTTTTCTTTATGAAATAACCTGCCAAAGTATAAATGAATAGCATTGGAAATATAATTGTTGCATTTCAGCCTTTTCTTCTAGTGGTAGGATACCTTATGCAATATCTAAAACAAATAGAACTCCACTACTCTGAAGATTCTGCTGCTTTAAATTTCAAAGCGAGTAAGACCGTGCAGCTGAATGATTTCATTTTCTCAACGCAAGATTGAATGCGTGCTACTCAAGCAAGCCCAGTGACTTAAAACAAATCCTTTTAACTTTAGTATAGTCTGCTGCTGCTGCATTGACCAGGAGGGAAGAGTGATTCCACTGAAAAGGGAATTATTATTCTGCTCAATGAATCCTCATGCAGTCCCAGTGCTAGCTGGATTCACCGATTCTTTGTCCTTATGTATGTGGCTTGTAAGTGGTGCTGGCACATTTAGTATTTTTAACAAAAAAAAGAACAGGCACTGTTTTCAGAAACTGACACCTCATGGGCAGATTTTCTTATTAACAACCATACAGCACCTAGTGGTAAAAGAAAGGTACTAATTTTGCTTGTGGGGAGCTTCTCTATCAGGGAATTAGTGAAGGTCTCAGCAGTTTCTAGGGCTATGTGCTCTGGTGCCGAGTGGGAGAGGGGTAAAGGGACGGATGACCCATCAGAGACTATAAACACATATACATGGGCTCATATTTAAAGCACAAATAGAAACAGCTTAAATATTATATCACCAACCAAGCAACAATGTTGATTTGTTGAGGTTATTTAACCTGTGTGTGAACACACTTAACCACCAAAAGGTTAACTTTAGGACAGCACCCTGCATAGACTGGATTTTACTTAACCATCCAAAATGGAGGCTCCCTTCATTGCCCTCATTTTAATCTTACGTTATGCAATCCACAAAGATTCTGCTGCTCAAACGGGCATGACTGTTAACTGAAGTGGCTGGCTAACCAGTTCAGTGGTTCAAATTTAAAGCTAGTTAGGAAGCTCGTTCAGAGCACCTTTAGTGTGACATTGCTGAATGAAAAATAACATTAATGTATGAATGAGCTAGGATTTAAAAGACATAGTAGACTAATATGTATTGTTGAGTGGTTTTGTGCCTAATATAGTACAAAACCTTTAGATGGGACACGAAAAATGGCTGACACCGGAGGAAGAGCATTATGCAGCAGATAGTGAACCATTTGTGATGCAGCCATGGGGACCTAATTCACAGCCAATCATTTCACACCAGCAGATAGGCCTGTTTCCACCTCTGAAAGCAAAGTGGATTGTCTGGATTAAGAGATTAGATGAACCTTCAAGTTCCTTTGTGTGTGTGTGTGTGTGTGTGTGTGTGTGTGTGTGTGTGCGTGTAGGTTTGCGTGTGTGTGTGTGTGTGTGTGTGTGTGTGCTTCATGCTTACCCTTAAAGTACTGTTTTTTCTTCTTTTCTTTCTTTCTTTTTCTAAATCCTGACCATGTCCTGTTTTTTTTCGTGTACTTGATCTGACCACAGCCAGTGTCGTTCAGTGCATGCTAACTAAACAAAATAACCTTGTGTTACCATGGTCACCAAATGCCCCTTTTCTCAAAAGGATATCAACCAAATTAGTGAAACATCAATTTCAATTGTTAATTTTCTCTCTCTCTTGCTCTCTCATCTCTCTCTTTCTCGCTCACTCCCCCCCCCATCTCTCTCTTGCTTGCTCTCTCTCCCTCTCTCTCTCTCTGAGGTTGTTTTTTCCTAATTTTCCCTTTCTTGGGTGTGATGGCAGCTCATTTCCAGTAGCACAAAAGCACCATGATGCCTTTTGGTGGAGAAGAAAATGGATCAAAGGTATTCCGATCTCTCATGTGCTCTGTGGGATACAGGTGTACTGTTGCTGTTTGTTCCAAGACAAGAAACAGCACAGCAAGACCGAACGATCTCACACAGTAGCCCACAGTATTGAAAGGAAGCATCACGCACATTCACTGGGGGCTCTCCAATTTTCCTTCATGCTTTCTCACACTATGCGGAAGTGAACAATCATTAAATCTTCAGAAATACTAACAGCAGCATGACTCATAGCCGGTGATAAGGCGCTGCCTTGTCCAGGTTACTGCCAAAAAATTAAGCAAAGGAGATCTCACGCTGCTCCTGGCCCACCGCCGTTTGAGATCATGATGTCATAGCGATGAGCCGATCCCAAAAGAGGCGTGCGAAACGTAGGTGGCCATAGGTGTCGGTGATGTCATTTTTTGTGTCATCCGGCCTCCTTCCTTTCTCTTCTTCCATCAAACTTTTTAACAGGAAAATTTTAGCATCTTTTCTCAGCTAGGTTAGCTTGTGTGCATCAGCTAATCTTCTTTTTCTATCCAGAATTGGACCTGTATGAACTGTTTTTTTCTTTTCTTTTAATCTCTTCTAGGACAATTATTCTGCAACTCTGCAGAATTTCACATCTTGAATGAATAACTGCTGGATTCTAGTTTCCTCTGTGAAATGTTCATTCACCACAGGATAGCTGAATGCAGGTTTAGGTGCAGGCAGAGATATTTCCACCATTCAGTGTCTTAATGCCTCACATCAGCGAGAACAAGTTATATTTTTTGGCTCATCGGTGCAATTGTATTCAGTTTCTAAAGTACTGTACATATGCATGGGGGTCTTTGTTTTAGTCTACAGCATAAAGAGAGATCTGTAAATCCAAATATTGACGATGTCCCAAAAATAACTCCTCTCGAAAATTTTGGCGTACTGCTTTCACCAATGAAGTGTTGTTATTCTACTGCAACCTTGTAACACATCACCACAGGTGTAGCAGATAATATGAGAGCTTGTGCTAATCAGTACCTCTGTTTTTTATAAGACTGTTAATGAGTTCCTAGCGTGTGGCTAAGATAATTGTATTGTTTCTTTTTTCCCCCCACCTTGTTGGTTGGTTCTACTACATTTTGAAGTACTTTCAGATTCCAATCAGTGCGTAAATGTAAAACCTGTGTTTCCTTTTGGAAAGCCTTAATGGTACCTCATAATGAGCAAAGCAAGTTTTACAAAGGTAAGCTGTTATAGAACCTCTGAGGAGCAGGCAGAATGCCTACCTTATGTACCAGGCAGTGTGCCGCATATGACAAATCCAAAAATATAAAAACCAACACACAGGAATGGAAAGGATTATCCTGTTGTGGATAATTTCTTACTCAATTTTGCTTTGGGAACCTTGAAACCTTTGAGGACAAATGCATTTACTTTGTGTCTACAGATTGAGGATAGGACAGAGAATCATTTCAATGGAAAATATATTTATATATTCAATACAGTGCTGACAATAACAGAATACTGAAAAAAACAAAGGATAAGCAATTGTGTAATCTTTATATTTGTGAAGTTTTACTTTCTCTATTATATGGGCTGGCTCTAGGCATAGGTGACAGGTACAGTCACATAGGGTGCAATCCGCGTGGGGGGTGGGTGGTAGGAGAAGCGTGCCTAATGGATAATGGATGGATCAATGGAGGTTATTATTTATGGAGCATTCATGGCAGCTCCTCTTTGCTATACAATATCAGGTTGTACACTTTGTGAGGCGTTGGTTCACTCGGGTTTAACAGTAAAACAACCACATGCTACCCTGGTGTGAAACAGCATGTATGTAGAAATCTGAAAAGTTTCCCCAGTATTCAGTGAAAATTTGTCAGCTTTCTGAAGTTTCTGAAACCACTCTTTGACATACAAATACGTGACAATGGCACTTTTTCTTCGCTAGATAGTTTGACAAATAAATTTAAGCGACTTTGGAAGTTACTAAAATGTGCTTGTGAAGAAGAAGATACTATAGAGCACCTACAACATTCTTTGAACAAATTAAAACAGGATTGAATTTAACATCTGGTTACAGATCTTTGCAGTCATATTTATGAAATCATGCACTCAGCTACTGTCTCATTCAAGAGGACCCTAAGGCCCTCTAGAGTTATCATTAGTTTATTTTACAATTACCATTTAACAAGAGAAGCGTAATTAGTTTTTCTTGAAATTAATATGAGTTCATGGTGCCTTTTATAACACAGATAAATGTACAGTATATTAGATTTAGATTAGATATGAGCAGCCTCAACGTCAAATTTTCAGAAACAGCAAATAATGACTCTCATAGTAGGCCTACACATGCATATTTACCAGGCAATATGCGGCAATGAAATGGATTCTTCCTTAGTAAGATTCTTCCAATCCAATTCAATCCAAACCAACTAAACTGGTTTCACTGTTTGGGCTTTACATTACATTTTAAGCATTTTATGAGACACTCTTATCCATAGCGAACTACTCAGCTTACATTACCATTTCTTTACATACACTCTATTTATACAACTGGATATTTGCTGAAACACATCAGGTTAAATATGTTGCTCAAAGGTACAAAGACAGCAGCCCACCTGGGACTTAGAAAACTGGAAGCATAAAAGTGCAAACGGAATTACAAATTTCTTCATCTCCTCTTTTATTGCATAATATCGCTTTACTTAGAGGCAATTAACACCATGGATTGCATGGAGGATAGAGATCCCCTATCTCATTTCTTAATACATCACCATGCTGAAGAATTGCTGTCAAAAGCAACTGCATAAACAAGAAAAACCTCTCATTCTTCCCTTGAGAGGAAAAGAAGAGAATGCCATGTTTAAGTTACAACACCTGCTTTGAAAGGTGGATCTGCCTATTCTTCCCACACGCAAGTACAAAGAAGCAGCCAGGTGATAGTGTGGACCAGTGCTTTGTGACCAGAAAGATCTTATTAATAATTTTCAGAATGAATATATTTGAACTCTTTTCAGCCAAGTTGGTCAACTAAAAATACAATTTGAAGTGATGAGCCTGGGATTCAAAGTGGGTGGGGAATACAAGGGGACCACATTTCTCTGTACTTTAAAGGGACCCCAATGGTTGGCACCGACCCTTCAAAAAGACTCTTGGGGGTCTTTTATGACCATAGTATATCAGGATTTAATATCGAAGTTTAATGTTTTTGCTGGGGTATATGATTTTTTCTTTGACCCCAAGGGAAAAACGGCCAAACCACCATGTCTTCCAGCAACTGCTTATTTTCCCAGGAGGCTTCCCATGAAAGTAGCAAGCAAAGCCCAACACTGCTTAGCTTCCATAGTTTAACACGAGTAGGCTACATTTTTGGTATGCTTACTTAGCTTCTACAGTATGCCAGGAGAAACCTATAGATTGGTTGACTGCCTAGCTTCAGCAGTTCGTTCAGAATGAGGACCTGCTGGTGTATCCTGGTGTTTGATTAAAACAGTTGTTGAAATATAAATGTGCATGACTATATAAGATTACCCCAATGACACGTTTCATCTCATCCTTACTTTAGCATTCACAGTAACAGATTACTCTGAATGGCAATGTTACTAATATTACAATTTATAATGCCTACCATGCTACAACAGGTTAATATGCACTTATGTACATTTCACACCCAGCACCCTGTACCCTGTAGAAAATAGTGGGGTGTCAGAGTGAATGAGATTTTGTGCTATTGGAATGTGATTTGTGTTTCCAATGCACTGATATTTGAAAGGTTTATTTGTGCAAATAAAAGTGAAAAACACCATGCTGCTGTAATGTATTTTAAAGCATGCCAGAGAAATATTGCGTCCAAAGGTCTTTCTCAGTCATTTTCACAATATGTGAATCTGCATAGATTTGAAATAAAGACCCTGAATAGTACTAGTGTACTCCCTCCCCCCATTTTTCCATCTTGTATTAATGCAAAATAAATAAATAAATGAATAAATAATTAATTGATACTGGCTAATGGCGCTGATGGGTTGAGTAAATGGCCAAAGAAAAGCTGTTATCTGTGCCTTCAGCCATGTCCTCTGCTCTGCTGAGAAAGACAAGAACGTATTGTGCATTCTGCCTTTCGCTGTGCGTACCCTCGTCTTTGTTGGAGAAAAGAAAAAAAGGGTTGAACACAAATGGCAGACGGAGACGATAAAATCAAAAGTGCTGGAGAACCGTCCTGGCAGCTTTGTGATTCTGCACAATGTGCGTCCGTCTGAGTCACTCCATCTTATGCGAGGCGGGAAGGCTTGCTCACGGCAGGCTACGGAAGACAGACAGCAATGAAAGCCTAATTTATTTATTCTTCCTTGAAATTTCCCCCCTTGATGCTCCAACCTGCACTGCAATCATTGGCCGTTTCTGCATTCTGCAGAGAGCATGGGTCCCAGGCGCTGCGGGGACGTGTTCCGAGATCAATGTTCCCCGGCTGTTTGGGAAGACCTGCGTGATTCAGCACACAGCAGGAAGCTAATGGGCGACTCTCTCTGAAACTCAATGAGGGCCTCCTGTGCCCCGGCCCCTATCCGCTGAGACGGATTTGTGCAGGCGACTAATTGAGCTGAAAGTCGGAATGCAAGATTAGAAACAGTCTGATCCATGGCCTTGGGATGAGACAGTTTAGGGAAGTTTATGTGGATGGGTCTTGTCAGAATCAATGAGAAAGAGTGAGAATAATAAACCGACAGATTTTCTCTCTTTGGCAGCTCTAACCTGCAATTCAGTCAGCCGATTTTCTATTTCCGTCAGGGACTGAACCACCTATTATTAGGCCTTAATAAAATATCATTTAATGTGTGTCACACTGCTGATATAACATTTGAAAGATCACATTCACTTGAGACTACACTCAGAAAAACCATTGAGCCAATTTATGAGTGACTGTAGAAAACGGGAGGGCTATATTTCACTGGAAGGTTTAATTTGTGAGAAATACGGCAAGTGTTTGTTTGCAGCTTGCTTTTATTTTGATATCAATTATTTTGTTGGCAGGCCAACTGTAGCATGTATTTGCAACTACACAGAGAGTAGCCTGCATACCCTGTATATGGACCACACATAGAATCAACTCTAGACCTTGTGTTAGCTTTCTTACTCCTGAAGTAATGGTGCAACAACACACCTGGCCAAGAAACAACCGAGCAACCATTTGTCCAAATACTTTTGGTTCTCTAAAATGGGGGAACTAAAAAATTGGTGTAATTCCAAAATAGTTCACCCGATAGGCATATAAATACCCTCTAATTACAGCTGAAACCCTAAAACTTAACCTCATATTTATTGTTTAATTTCAAATCCAATGTGCTGGAGTACACAGCCAAAACAGCAGAAATTGTCACTGTTCAAATACTTATGGATTGCTATTTATATTTCTGCATAATTATAGATACATGCATTAATCACATATCACCACAGTGTTCTGTATGTATCTTTGGAACACAATAGCACTGTTGCCTAAAAATTCTCTATGTGCATGTGTATAACTTACAAGAATGTTATCCAAAAGATTTTTATTCAGGATTATTTTCCTTCCAAAAATCAATATACAGAACTGTATACATGTAGAACCCAGTCAGGACAACAACCTCATGTCTGCTTTTGTCTGTGACACTCTTTTTTCTTAAGCTGCAGGACTGGCTGGAGGCATAGGCGACGAGGGCAATCGTTTAGGGTGCCATTACTCTGGGGGGCAGAAAATGACCGGTAAAAAAGAAAATAAAAATCCAGGTATTGCTTCCATGATAGTCGGGGGGGCATGAGAGACGGCAGTCCCACCCCCCCGCCCCCACCCCCGCCCCCCAACCCCACCAGTCTGTAATCTCACCGAAGGCAGCAGAAAGGCCAGAGCTAAGCCTGGCTGCACACAGTGCTCACACACCATTTGCTTTGCACCTCTGCAGCATTTTAGGGAATATGAGCAGAGGGAGGAAACGCATGTGGAGGCACATAAAACTTGCTCGGCCGGCTTGCTTTCAGAGGTCCAGCAGAAAGGCCCTTGTCGTCTCCCGCCATCGCGCACTCAGGAGGCAGAGCGTGGCCACTTTCTGGCCATCTGACCCGTAAGCTTTTGACAGAGCATATTCCTAACTTGCCCCCAAACCTCTTTCCTCAACGCAATAATTGCTTCCAAGCTTCTTTCCGTTAGAGTGCCCTTGACTGCAGCAGCTTGATTTTTTTGTCACTTTTATGTAGCCTGAGCTTATGGGGCCCAGCAGGGGATGGATGGTGGTTGGTGGTGTGCTAGAAGCAATGTATAGCAAAAGAAAATGGTGGAAGCACTTGCTGATCTATGGGCTAAGCTGAGTCCAAATTTATGTCCTCCTAATTTGTCCTTTGTAAGATATGGTAAAACACGATAGACTCTGACCCAAACATAAGCACAAATAATTGCAAAATGTGCCATAACAAACAGCGGGAGTTGACTAAGTATGATATTAATTATGCAATAGGCATGCAATGATATTAATTATGCAAACACTTATGGTTGTTCCAGTTGGAATTATATCCATTTCCCCATATGACACTGCAGATATTTTGTCTGAAATATTCAAATGGATATAGCTGGCTATGTCCGCTGAATTTTTATTTAGCTTGGTTGTTTTTGCTACTTTTTATCGGAGGTGCATATGAAATTGAAGATAATACCATTTATCAGTCATTATACTGCATTCAGCTGGTAACACAACATGGTGCTTCTGTTCCTGAAATACTGAAGACTGGCCAAATATTTCAGACAGTACCTCTGGCAGGCTCAACCTGGAAATCAGTTAATGTCTTGCCGCTGTGCTGTGCATCAATGAAAATCTAGATTTGCCTATCACACAGCATTATCGCTGTCAGGCAACAGAATTTTGACAGGTCAATTTCTTTCTTGATGCAATCTAGGGAACATTAACATATATAGATAGAGTTTTTATTTATTTCTTTAAGCTGCACAGAAGTATAGAAATATAGAAAAACATATCAGCCAGAAAGGTTGTCTGTTTGAAATAGGGAATCAACCCCAATATGTCCCTGAAAAACACACAAGCGCTATCACTGGAACCCTGCATGGCGATTTTTAACTGAAGGAAATGAGTGGCGTGTTTTTGGGGCCTGCGATTGGCTGCCAGGTGGCCTCGTTTGTGGGTGTGAAGGGTAATGATTTCCAATGCTGCCTGGTGCTGGGTTCGCAGGAGAGGGAAGCTGCAGAGCTTTTTGCAGCGTGACAAGGAGATGACAGATTTCATCCGGCCTGTAAACCCAGACAGCTGACAGAAACATCTTAAACGGGGAACTCATATTTCCATGTCACTGGAGCAGCTCTGAAGCACAGCAACAGAACTCAAAAGCTGGCCAGATTTCACGCCAACCATTTGGCCTGGCAGGCAGGAAATCAAGAGAATATTGCACTGCTACCGTATAAAACTAAAGATTTTACAAACATTTGACATGATGGACACAATAAACTGGAAAGAACAACAGACATATGAAAAGTGTGTATAACAGGACACTCACAGAACTTGCACGTGAAAATATCCAGACCGCATCAACTGCAAATTGTCATGAGAAATGTTCATTTTAAAGCAATGGAAAGGAGCCTAATTGACCGACTCCGTACCGATTATGAATGTATTAACCTCTGAAATGGAATATTTTTTCTAAAGAGTAAGGACATAAAAACCTAACGGCATGAGGCTGATTACGATTAGTCTCAGCATTACAATGTCAAGATTCTATTAATACCATGGAAGTCCCTGTCCCTAAAAGGTCTCTTTGAAAATGTGTAATGACCAAAGACCCTGTGCATCAAAAAATCATGAAATTATTTAACATTCTTGCAAAATATGTATTTTCAAAAATTATGGGAGATTCCCTGCTAATTTTGATAAAAGACTTATATTTTCAGATTTGTTCCAGTTTGGTCATGGTTTAAAACACATTTCACAGCAGGGCTTGAGAAATATCAATACACACTTAAAATTACTAAAAGGCCAAAGACGCACAGGTAAATCATCTGCATTAAAAGAATAAGGCTCCCTTGGTGTGGTGATGAGAGAATAAAGGAGGACATCCTACTTATCCAGACAAACAGTCATGGAGAACATCAGTGCTACTCTCAAGAATACAACAATGTAGTTATCATCAAGAAGACTGACACAGAGGCCCATTCCATTGCATACTTTGTTCTTATGCAATGCATAAAAGCACTTATATATTTTTATTACATGGAATAGTATATAGTACAAAACTATATTACTGAATTAAGTATGTGTAATATATCAAAGGTGAGAATTCATTCTGTTGCATTAATGGAATGTAGCGATTTACAACTAGCGGTACCAACACCCATGCTATGAATGACATTTGCTAAAGGGCATGGTGAATGGCTGTAGAGCGGGGGTGGGGGGCTTCTCTGTTCCAGGGACCCCCACCCAGGCTCAAAGGCATCCAGGGGTGTAGGTTAATTGCACATGCACACAGGGGGAGACGAATGTGATTGTGGACCGGTGCAGGGGAGACTACAGACCGGGGTGAAGGGGTTGGGGGGTGGAGAGTAATCATTGGACCCTTGGTTGAAAACCAAGGCTTTTGAGTCAGTGGGCTTTTGAGAAAGGGTCTTGACAGTGCCAGGCAATTGTGGTACTTTGGGGTTGCGTGCCACCGGAAATACCATTATATAACCACACACCACTGCTGTGGTAAATTGAATATTTGGTATGACATAAAATAAAATAATTATTCCATGTCAAGAAATAATTATTTTAATTACGGTGTGTGACTCCACTTATGGGCATAGTATTCTAATCAAGCTGCATGTATTGCAATGCCACGACTGTAATTCTGTTTTTGAATATAACATAAACAAAATGAAAGAGGGGGTGGTCAGATTGACTGCACAATCTTAGGAGCCGCTTCAAGCACCCATCCACACCGCTGTCACAAATTTCCAAGTTAAAATTACATTGGTTGATATAACTTTTTTTTTTTTTTTTTACCCTAGTCTGGATAACTATTTTGCATTTTAATCCAATGAACATTTCTGTCCAATTAAAAATGCATTTAAAGCCATATCAAAGGGCAAAGATTAAGTTCCTCCTAAAAATTCAAATGTCACTAATGCCAGTAATTGGTATTGTGGGCCTGTTTATGCAATGTTACACATTTGCAATTATAGGCAAATTTAGGCATTGTGTTTTTATACTTTAGGTGGCGGTTAATTGGTGGATTTTTAATGGTTTTTCAATAGTGAATTGCAGCCAGTATTATAATTTTATGTTTTTGTCATTTTATTTTTTATAAAATATGTCATAAAGCAAGGGGAACATATTGTGCCCTCTAAAATTATTACCACCCTTGATAGTAATATTTATTATTTTAATAGTTCTATTTTATTCTAATGCTACTTTTTCGCATTATATGTCAGAATTATTGCCACCCCTGTATCAAGGACTTTGTTCACCCTCCTCACATAAGATTATGGAGTCATCGTTTTTGGCACAGGTGTCAAACTCCAGTCCTGGAGGGCTGCAGGGTTTGGTGGTGTTCTTGGCACCAGTAAGTCATTGATTGGCTAAAGAATCCACACACCCTGTTCCATTACATTACATTACATTACATTACATTCTGACCGCCACGGGGAGGTCATTCCACCAGCGAGGGGCCAGGACAGACAGCAGACGGGAGCGGGAAGTACAGACGCGAAGAGGGGGAGGTGCCAAGCGTCCAGAGGTGGCAGAACGGAGAGGTCTGGCTGGTGTGTAGGGTCTGATGATCCTCTGGATGCCTTAATTGTTCCCAATGCCTTAATTGGCTGCTGATTGAACAGAAACCACAAAAACTCACTGATAGCAGCTCCCTGGGAGTTAAACTTAATTCCCCTGCTCTATGGTGTTTTAGGAAATTGGGACACATATTGGGACTTCATACAGAATCCTTCAAGATTCTTCAATATTGCTACTCAGTGAAAACAATCACAGCTAGCACAAGACATTTTGTCACTTTTCAGGAAGGTTGTCTTAGGTTACAATGAGTAAAAATGTTATTGTTGCGAATAATGTTTCTGCAGTGATATTTTCACATTTCTTTTTCCCGCCCCAAAATCAAATCTTTTAAACTACACTGAAAATAGGTCCATATCACACCAATACTTTTCTTCCCCCACAGGAAAACACTTCAGGACATTTATCTGACTTACAGCTACCTGGATCAACCACCATTATCTACCAGTACCCAACACTTGGACAATCAGGCCAAGTTTATGTGGTTGTTATTGGGGTTACCCAATATACTGCCAGCCTGGGAAGATTTGTGTCTCCATTTTTCCTTGGATATAGAAGGCCGAACCCGTGAAACATCAGGGTCAGTGCAGAGCTATAGAATGTAGTTATGATGTCTATATAAATATACTAAACTATATATATGAGTATTTACTCATCAATAATTGGCCAGAAATAGTTTTATCCTTTATATAAATGGCTTTGAAGGGAGAAGACAAGTGATTCCACCCACACAGTTGAGCTACCGGAAAGCAGCACCATTCTTCTCCTTAATGAATGAAATGGCATTCCCATAAAGTGATTTATGGAACAGGGCAGTGGAGGAAATCATTGGTAGGAAGTTAAATTATAAATGTTTGATGACCAACACGGTTGCGCTTGAACGTATGTAATTTCATAAGGAAAGGGTAAATATTAATGAGCACAGCTGCAGACAAAGCAAGCATCACATTCATTAAAAAAAAATTCTTAAGTTACTTATTTTGTTACAAAAAGACCCAGACACTGCAGGTGGTTGTATATATGGTTAACATGAGTTTTATTCACCCATATTTGTGCTCAAAAGTACATTAGTGCAAACATGGGCCTTGGACCTTCCTCAGTGTATAATGAAGAGAACAGACCAGACTCAGAAATCAGAAATAAAAACCTGGTTATATTATAGACCAAACAGGTAACAAGCATTTCAGTCATAAAGTATGAAATATATTTAGAAGTCTTTGAAGTTAAGTAGACAAAGGGAAAGTTAAATCAATATAACAGGTGCTTACAGTTCCTTCATCACTCAACCTGTAAGGACTAAGCTTTATTCTTAAGTCAGAGAGATCTGAGTGCCACCACAGAGGATACACTAGTTGTGGGACATACTGCTGATGTATGGCAGGTAGAGGGTTTCCCTGGTAACCACAGCAGAGAGGAAAAGCAGCCTGGGACCGGAGAAAAGTAGCAAAGAGAATCAATGCTGTATGAGTGGGGTTCAGGAACATCTGTAAAGTTAGCCCGATTCATGACAGTGCTTAATGAATAAACAATATGAGCTTGCACAAAGCTATATGTACACATTTCAGATCCCTCAACTCCTCTGGGATGATGAGTTATTTATTTACCAAATTAAAAAAGATGATGATGTAATGAGCTTGACTGCTTTAAAATAAGTCTGTCCATTTAGACAAACTTTTGCCTTAATTTTTTACTTAAGTCAAAGGCCTAGTATGGTTTAATGATTAATGGACCACGGTTACAATGCTCTTTTAGGAAAATTTCAGGTATTACGCTAGCACTAATGAGCAATATTTACTTGAGGTGCTTTGGTCATTAAGCATAAGCAAGGCAGAGCATGTGCAGTGAACCTGCACAATAAATTTACGGTTCAAGGTGGTATTGTGTGGGAAGAAATCTCAGGTATAAAACCCAGCTATAGAAGGGGGACTCATTCTCTACTGGCCAGCCAGTTGTCAAGATAGGCAATTTGGAATTAATAGTAAATACTTTGAGGCAAAAACCATTGTGGTTGGGCAGATTGTAGCCTGAGGCATTTAACTAGCTGGTAAAATAGACAGCAAAGAAGCAAAGAAATGTACATTAATATGCTGATTATCAAGAGCGCGGTGATAAATCCAGGCCTCCAGGTTACATCATGGGAATGGGCTTGAACCTGGAGAGGGTTAGGGCTGGAGTGGTCTGAGAACTCAGGGTCATGGAAGGGTGCAGAAGCCCCAAGAAACAGAGAACGGAAATGGAAATGAGGGACTGGATAATTATGCTGTTCAGCACTTCCGATGCAGAAATCTGAGTCTCATGTGTTAAAGCCCTAGTGCGCTATGCTATGGCAGCATATCTAAGAGATTAAAAGAAACGGGGTGTACACAACCAGGAGAAAGTGATCCTGGCGTGACAGAACCTTGACAGAGTACAGAACAGCCAAGCACAGAATTCACAAACAGTGACAGGGTGAGAGCACACCTCACCTGACAGCTCTGTGGTCCTGATCGACCCTTCCAGCATACCTTTAACAAAGAAGCTGACTTAAAGGGTGAGGTCTGAGCTAATGTTTGAAAACAGCGTGACGCCCAAACATGCAAAGGGAGATCAATCCATAAGACAGCTCTATAAGAGAAAATAGAACTTTTGTGCTTTTGATGGCTGCAAATGAAATAAAATAGTCATTCAAAACAGCAATATGTCTTGTATTATCTGTTTTATTCTTTTCAGCATGTTTAATTGTGTTGGTGTTGAGCAGACTTCAGCTGTCTATTAACAGATAGATAAATAGCTAAGTAGGTGATGACAACACCTACTGTATTTAACAAAAATAGAAAAGTATCAATTTGTGACTTAGTTGCATAACAGCCTGCTAGAAAAACAATCACAACCCAGTGGAATTCTTGTGTGATACATGGAAGTTTCAAATAAAAGTTTAAAAAAAGGCAAATATTACAGGACAAATTAAAACAGTGTAAGTAAGTGTAAATCTAAACATGCTAAAGCTCAAGCAAGCTCGTACATTACAAGCTACTTGCCCTTATCACGGACAAGGCATTTTTCAAACGCTTTGCACGGCATGAATCATGCTGTTGGTAAGCTGACAGCTGTTAAATTCACAGGTTCACTATCAATACGAAGAATGTTTGTTAAAGGAGAGTGTTCACTTGACTGGTATCAGTATGAAAAATGAGCACAGCTGTTCTCAGACTGCCTCTTGCCGGAGTCCTGGAAAGCCATTTTTTGTAGTACACATCTCATCGTGTTGAGTTTGAACCAACAGCTCCCTGGTGAGATAACTACGCATTTTGTTTTCGTGTTTTTTGAAAGAATATTTGACCTCGTGACATTTCTGACCCTGCCAGTGCAGCACAAAAACTGATAAAATATTTATGTCAAACTCCACACAACATGGGGTAACTTCTGAGGAAAGTGCCTCCAGCTTATCTGAAGCAAATCGTATCCTGCAACAACAGGCTTTTCTCTTGCTGAGAGCTTCCTGCAGAGACATGTAATGACATTGACCCTTTATAAAACATCTGAATAAATTATAAGTCACTAATATTAACTGGGTAGAGGGGGAAATAGCTGGAGGCAGACAGTGCACGAGTTAGGAGAACAGCCAGTATGACAAAGCAAAGCCAACTCTGAACCACTATGTTTGCCTGTGTGTGTGTAAGGGAGAGCGAGAGAGAGAGCATAAGAAAGAGACAAAGAAGAGAGAGAGAGAAAGAGAGAGGGGAGCTTAGCCTATGCTGTTTCCATGGCAACCACTGAAGATGCATGATGGTATTTTTATAAATCTAGCATTATTTTCCTACTGCTATAAGTCCTGGGCTAATACATTTGAGAGGGATGCATTAGTGGTAAAGCAACACGTGCGCTGACACTCTGGGGCTGACAGCAGGACTCAGATCTGGCCTGGACAAGACCTGGAGGTGACACACAATGAAAGGTTTACTTCACCAGTTTACATGGGTCTCAAATTGCAAACCCCTTGACTAGGCATAGGGCGTGCAAGTTAATATCACTGCTAATTATTTCGTATGAATACTTATGAATATGCATGTATAAACTCAAACGATGCTTGTCTAGTAACTCCCAGAACCAGATATTTGTAACTTTGATGTCATATATCAAGTAAATAATATTATATATATATATATATATATATATATATGTAAGACTCAAAAATTAAAGTAATAATGAATAATAATAGGTAATCATGTCCATAAAATATGGAAATATTTTGTACTCTGGGACCAAGGCCTAAAGCCTGACATTTAAGCAGTAAAGATTAGGCAGACAGAAAGAGACATCCTCGCCTTTCTTCTGCAGAGAGGATTGGTCATCTCAATGCAGATAACAGGAACAAATAGGAGGGGATGTTGTATTGTTAGTTCACGGTTCAGTCCCCCACATTCCCCTGCCCCAAACTTGTGTTTATTAAATCAAGGGAAACTCGACAACTTTATTAAATGCACTGAGGCCCTGAAATGTCTGCTTGTACCCCGACTCCTCCTTTTGTAAATTTATTTCACTCTCTGCAGCTATTTACCTGCAGAATAATGTGCCATCTTATTGAGGCAATGAGAAAAAAACCTTTGAGTCTTGACAGATCCTCATGAAATAAGAGAAGAAAAAAAACTGCAATTTTTAGGTTGCATGTGATAATTGCACATCACAGATGGCATTTTTGTGCAACAGCAGTTGGAGATCAGATCATCATGCTGTTTCTGTGTTTGACGCATTTGCCTCACTGCGTCCTCTTCATCCAGATCCAAACCCAGTTATATTATGTCAGTAGTGAAGAGGACTTGAAAACTAAAAAGAAAAAAAATCAAATGAGTGCCACTTAGACTTTCTGTACAAGTATCGAAGTAAACACAGCTTTTCAGATGAGAAACAGACTCCTCTGAGAGGTAGAAAGGAATGAAAGTGTCTCATACACTTATGTTGGCTGAGAATGTGAAATTTGAAAAAATAACAGTCTGCAAAGTGAGACTGACTCCTTAAATTTTGCTCAGTTAAATGCAAGTGCGAGTTTTGTCTTTACTTTTACAGTTTTACATACGCAGTCTCTAGTATTCGGTTTAAAAACTTGTTTTGTAAAGACAAAAACACTTGCACTGAGCTGTGAATCAAATCTAAATAAAGTAATTGATTGAAACCAGGCTATATATTTCCAGACAATGCATGTTCAATCATTAGCCAATAATCCTACAGAGCATTTTAAACAAATGTTATCAGAACCCTTTATACCAGATACCTTCAGGTGACATATGTTTAAAAAGGACAATAAAAAAGAAAAATAAAGATACATCACACCATCGCTGTCTGACAATATATTTGTATGGGTTATTTTTAGACTTACATCTGCTTGCATGAAATATATGGATACGTGCTGTAGGTGTCAGTCTGGCTACTAATAATTCAAATCTGCAACACCAACTGGCTGGATGGTTGAACCATATGGAAGACCATTAGGGACAGGGTGAGGAGAAAATCAATCCCCCCATGATTATCCTTATCAGGATTGAGAATTTAAAATTTTTTTTTTTTTTTTTAACCAAGCCAGTTTATTATGCTCAACAAGCACAAAATCACGTGACTTCCATACTTCCATGCACAGTGTATGTGAGATCACCAAAACACGTTCAATCCAGTGTTTAAAAATAAAATTTGTTTCTGAAAAGACATTTTTACATTTACATTTTTACTTTAGATGTTTTTTAAATGGTGACCAGACCACCCACAGGCAGGAATTTCTTGAATGTTGCCACATAAATCAATCTGACAAGTAAGGTTTGTCATGTGACACGATTGCCTGCCAATGTCAGTTTGTGACATCTTAGCAGCCTCTGCTAAAATATAGCCATGTTCCAACGCAGCCATTAGATTGATGTGTTGACAGTTGGGTACGGTTGCTCGAGATATGTAATCACTTAAATCATTCATCCATGCCACACGAAGCTGGGAAACATTCCAGGATGCTGGCACAAATAAGCCTGAAACAGAAGCACAACACCTCATCATTTGGTGTTCTCATGAAAAATCAGGATTATTGTGTTTGGGTGATCTGTAAATTCCTGTATGATTGATGACAGCCAGTTTATTTAAACAGTAAGCAGCCTGGACATGCGTGAAGCAGTACGTCTCTTAAAAAGGTGGAATTTGTATATAATTTGCTTTTCTCTCTTTGTATATAATTAGCTTTTTAATTAATGTACCTTTACCTTTACATTCTTGAAAGGGAGACATTAACCTGAGGGCTTTCGGTCAGGTTTGTGATGAGCCCAATGATTCGGTCTGATAAGGCTTCTCATTTATCTTTACAAATGGTTGGCTTCCAGGCGCTATGCTGCTGGAGACTGCAGTTTGTTATCCCAACGCAGAGGATTGGGACCCTCAAGACGGGTCAGGAGATATGAAAAACTACAAGTGGAATAACAAAAACAAGTATGGGATATTACACATTTTGATTTGACGTTCAGAGCAGTAACATTAAACACTCTGAATTACAGGCACTGCACTGGTTATTGCAGTGTATATGAAGTTGTTTTGACATGTGTTAAACCCATTTTAATTCCATATCTGAAGACACGCTAGAAGAAAATGAATCGCTTAACAAGTGGGTTGTGGGCTGGGAAAGTTTGAGTGCCACTGTTCTACAGCATGGCAAATGGCCCCATTTCTACTGTACTGTGTGCAAATAGCAGGCCAGACAGTGACCCAAGTACATGCTGTTCTTTAGCCACTACAGAGAAGCCAGGGAGTCTGATTATGAGCACAATGAAGATCCTACTGCAGACACACAGGCAATGTGAGCACAATAAAGAATAACCCCAAACCATCATGGAGTCTCACAGAAACAAAAAAAAAAAAACACAGTCAGATATTCAGGGTATCCTAAAAGTCAGAAATACTTCCATGCAGTCTATAAACCCAAGCCATGATACAATTA
Organism: Anguilla anguilla; assembly: GCF_013347855.1. Classification (NCBI taxonomy): domain Eukaryota; kingdom Metazoa; phylum Chordata; class Actinopteri; order Anguilliformes; family Anguillidae; genus Anguilla; species Anguilla anguilla. The sequence continues at coordinate 22,826,516 of NC_049216.1, read as the reverse complement.
CATAAAATTATAATACACAGTGAAAATTATAGTTGTAAAATAGTAATGCAGGTTCCATTGTAGTCGCTGACTCTCACAGGCATATTATGTATTGTATTATAGTCAGCTGATCTAATCCTAGTCGCTGACTTTTATCTACATATTAAATTGTGTGATATTATACAACATGCATCTGATATCAGTGTAGTCCCTGACACTTGTCTGTATGTTACGTTATATTTTATAGTATTAGATTATGGGTGTAGTACCTAACTCCCACCTGTGCACTATATCATACTATATCATACCATAGTCAGCTGACTGTCACCTGTATGTTGTATTATATTACAGTCAGACAGTCTCTGGGGGCTGCTTGGGTATGCCCCCAGTCTGTGATGTAGCTCTGTCATGAATGCTGGGAATTATACCCATCTGTCTACATGCACGTCTTCAAGCCATGGCCCAGAGGCTTGGTGTGGACTGATAAGCCAAGAGGAGACTTCTGAGGACGGCAACAGAGAGGGGCTCGCAGTGACGTCCCTCTAATCCCTTCCCCAGTCTTAGATCAGCAACCCAGGACCGTGTTGCTGGCGAGATATAATTCTCACACATCCTGCGAGGGTGTATCAGGTAGTGTCAGGCTTATTTCATTATTACTGTTATTATTTCCAACTTTGGAGTCAACTCTGAAATCCCATAGTGCCATTGCACATATTCTGTACCCTTTCTGTGCTTGGCGGGGCTGCCTGTCTTTCATTTTGACCACATGCGCGATTATATCGTCCAGCGTCGCCCGTCTGCTTGGATGCCCTGCAGCGAAATGCCTTAATGTTTGCCCTCTGGTGTGGTGAAAGCCAATTAGCAAATTTAGCAAAACCTCTGCTTGTGTAACTACTTTCAACTCTAGGCCAGTCACAAAAAAAAAAAATTATAAATAGCAGATTGTGTCCTCTGCTGAACTTTTGCCCATGCCAAAACAAAGCTTGATATTTCCATGAAATTAAAGAATAAACACTGACCCGGAGGGTTATATTTAGATTTCAATGAGCTCATAATATCTGGGGCACCTAATCAAATTACAAACCAGATGCTAATCTGATAGCTTAAGTTTTGAAGGAAAAGGAACTGGTTTCATTTGAGGGAGCACAAAAAATATTGACAAAAAAGTGGCAAGGAATATTCCATTGACCAGCAACTGAACGGTAAACTATAACTTGAGCCAAGTGCTCCAGTTATGGAATATGCCATAATTAATATAAGCACATTTACAATCATGAGAAGCAGAATTTGCAATTGATTCTTCTGTAAAGTGCATTTCCTCCGATCACAAAACATTACAAACCAGATGCTAATCTGATAATTCTGAAGAAATTAACCCCCCACCCCCCAGGGAGAGTTAAGCACCTCTCTTATCTTCCCAACAGTGTGCCTCTCTGAATATGTGTGACTGTGTAGGTGTTAAGATTATGTGATAAGTGAAATCGCAGCGTTTGTGAGCCAGTGAAAGAAGTGCTAACCTCATCTGTCACATTTTAAACCTGTTGAGTTCTTGCAGAGTTTTCTTTCTTACCTCACCTGTGCAGCCTGTGTAACAATAGGCTCGGATCGATAAGAAACAGATGTGGCCTTTTAACCAGAAGTCTCAGCTTTGAACTACAGGGCCCTGAAATAGTCCAATGATTTGCTAGCATGCTGTACAGCTGGATCAGATTTCACTAAACACCTTCTTCTACACCTGGCATCTTTTCATTAAAGCAGGCCTTATGTTAGGAAATATTTAGATAGACATCACCGAGTGGCTGAAAGACCTGGATTTAATGAAAAAGTGTCTTTTAGTTTGACTTAAATTAAACTGTATTTTGTAATGCTATTTTTATCATTAACAAACTTAGTTTACAAATGAATTTTGGTGAATTTGCCAACCTGTTTTTGTGAAAAATTCAAATATCTGCTATTTATGTGAATTGGATCATGAAAGATAAGATTTAATTTCATCTTGGCCTGGAATAAATGACACACTGCACACCTCAATGGCATCTCATCACTTTTATTTAGAAAAATGAAATCATCCTTGACCACGAACTGACCAGCCTGATAATCGAAGAAGCCGAAGAAGAAATAACAATCTTTTTACACAGTGCATTTGTACAGTTTGCTCAAAGCACTTTCGAAACAAGGACACTGAGCAAAAGATTTCTTTTCATTAAAAAAAAATTAATGTATTTCCCTTTTAATATTGCTGGGACATTAATTAATATTAAATGCTTTGTATCACACTCTTTGGTGCAGACAGCAGCGCTCCAGGGCTTTTGAATTTGCCAGAAAGAAACAATTTCATTGAGAGGTGCTAGTGATTTCTCTGCAGCAGTCTGTGCTTCACATGCAACGCTGTGTCATGTTGTGCAACGTGACCTTGAAAACCCGCTTGTTTGCTGTCCCACCCGCCATTAAACAATAAATAACAACAACAAAAAACTAAGACGGCTAAAATGGGCGGACAACTGAAAGAGCAGCCTGTTGTCCTTTGGGTGGATTCAGGGCCAATTGTAGGCATCTGCATGGAAGGGCACCAGAAGAAAGACGACTAAAAAAAAAAAAAAATTGCAATTGTACACTACCCTCCCACCCCCACCCTGGTTCAAAATTGCATCCCCTCCCCCCTCCCCTGTTTTGCAAATCTGCAATCCCATCTCCTACATACCCCCTGCCTCCCCTCCTCCCAGCCCTGCCCCCCCCATGGTCTGCAATCTCACAACACAAAAGCTAGAATGGGACCTGAGCACAAGTGTTTAATCTTGGACATGATGCACCACAGTGCTCTCTGCATGTGTAGCAGTGCAAAGGCTCCTGGGAAGCCTGAGAGGAGACAGTTTCCTTCTATAAGCAGGAAAAGAAAGAGAATGGGAAATAGCTGCTCTGTATTTGCTGTACACAATCATTGGCATGACCATCAGAAATAAGCCAAATGCCTCATTCAGTGTGCTGAATTGAGTCCAAGGTTTCATCTTTTCCAGGAGAGCTGAGCCACCCATCAGTAAACCGGCATTACTGACAGTGAGGGAAACGCTAGCCTGTCTCTCCAGCTATTTCAGTAGTGTCATATATCTTTTCTCACCTTCGGTAGCTGGGAGGGATGGGGGAGGAGTAGAGATGGCTACAGAGCTTCCTGCTTTATCCCCCAATGCCTGAGAGGCGTTCAGGACGACGGACAGCAGCATCCTCACACACAGGCATGCACAGCTGAGGTTTGGTAAGCAGTACTGGTTTGCCTCAATCAGATCTAGGCCTTGTTAGACCCACTAGCCACATCTGCTTCTGTGACGCTTTCATTTGAGCACTTATTTTCTTTATATAAATATATCTCCCCTATATTTAATGGTTCCATAAAATGAAATGTTATGTGAAATTGAAAACTTTTTTTTTTACCCCTAACATAACATTATTCTATGTGTTTACTGCGTGAACATAAATTGTGTTTATCCAATCTAAAAAAAAAATTAATGCTCAATATTTCAATCTTTTTTTGTATTAGTTTGACTGCAGGGCATCATTACTTTGAATAACAATGTTGAAAATACTTCTTAGTTTTCATCAATAAATGTATGTAATTGATGCCTGTAGCTACTCCAGTATGAGTCTGCAGCCTGTTTCTATTCCAATAAACTATTGCTATTAGTGCTAGAATCTACATTGAAATTGCAAATATTTTCATAACAAATCTCATGAAATCAATTGACATGCACATAACATGCACACAATGCCAAATGTAACAAATGGGCATGTAAAAATATGTGCCACATAATTATGAAATATTAACTCTTATACTAAACCAATGAGATTTTGACTTTCAGCACAATTAGATCACAGTAACCATTTGAAATGAAAATATGGAAGCAAATGTTTTTGTAGCTGCTATTTGATTCTGTGAATCAATTTGAAGCCAAAAGGCAAAATGAAGGATTTCAAAACACATAATGTAATGCCTGTAAATAATTAATGTACATGCATTTTTTATGTGGTATAAACAAAAGCAAACTAACATGAATTCGGGGGAAAAATCCAACTTGTGTGTGTAGGGGTGGGGGTCGGGGGTATGTATTTAAGAAACGATTGCTAAAAAAAACTCCACAGAAACAGACAGTTAACAGAGTGTATATTTTTACCAGAATAATCTTGTCTATTATACTTTCCTCTGCTTTTTTCCCTGACATGATTAATAGCTCTGACGACCATTTCCATATGTTTAAGGCCTTCGGTAGGCTATGTAATTGCATTGTTCTTTGCTATGCAATCAATTAAAACTTTCTGGGGCCTTTTGTTAGATACATGTCAAAATAACCATCTACATGCACTCAGTGCTAGGTATTTCTTTTATTGCTAACTTACATTTACTTCTACATTTAGCCTATGCAGGCAGGATGAGGGTGCCCAGCTACTAAATACAAGTCTGCCTTTATCAGTGTCATATTCTGACTTTTGTTCTTGTACTCATCACACAGGCTTTTTTCTGTGTATTTGTCATAGGGAGTTTACACTTGCAAAGTGTTATACTGAGAATCACACCTTCACTCTGTACTTTGTGCTATTTTCAGTCTAAAAATAAAATAACATACCTGTAGAAGTGAGGTTTCTCCAGCTGGGGAGTTTAATTCCTGTTTGCAGGCGTTTAAGTATTCTGCTCTTTGTGGTTTATAATGTGGATACAGTTTTCTTGTGAACAATGGCAGTGATTGATTGATTTTGTTGGTGGATCGATAAAGCCTCTGACTCCTGCTCCATTTCATTTGCTCCAGTGAAAAAAATCTTTTTTTTAACCCTAATTTTTTCTTTCTGTTATCAGACATTCAGAGTTTTGGCACCAGTGTCACCAATTAAAACATCAAAAGCCCTTTGTCCCAAGAAGGCTGCAATCTTTCAGTGTCTTTCACAACCATCAACCATTGCAGGCTAAAAAAAAAAAACTATGGCAAAGGATGGCAAAAATGTTCAAACATAAAAAAAACCCCGTAATGCCTGCCTTTCTATGAAGAAAACTGGAACACCTCTGACACTAGAAGAGGTATGGGGGTAGGAGGGGCACAAGGGGATTCAATATAAAAAACATGGTGTCTCTCCTTAACTCTTATTCATGACAAAACATGTGCAGATTTTTTGTCCTGTGTAGAATAACAATCATAAAACAATCTATGAAATGCTCCCAGTTGTCTCTTTCAGTAAAGGAAGGCTGGATCCTGTAGCCTTGACCAGAAAATACCACAAATCACTGGCTCATTTGGCTAATTAGCCTTGTACACCAACGCTGGTTTACTCGTAGATGAGATCACTGTAAAATGTTTCATGCAGGGACACAAGAACAGGCTTCAGCTGTCATTCATGATCTTGTCAGCAAATTCCAGATTATGTCCATGACTGCACCAATTAAATAAATTTAGAAGTGGAAGTGTGAAATTCAGCAACTGACACAATCTTTTTTGCACACCTTGAGCTAGGCCAGGATTAGACAATGGTGGTGCACAACTGACTTCATCCTGGCAGGATCAGGGAGGGTTTGAGGTTCAAGAAGAATGCACGAGATTCAGCCACTGGGCTCATAGGCACGAGTGCCTGGACACTCAAACTCGATGGCTCAAAACCAGAGGAAGAAGTTTTTCTATTTATTTTACAGCTTATTAGAAATGACTATAAAATGGAAGCAAGAGCAGGACAAATCATACCGTGCGTGCGCCCATACCCTGGAAAGCCGAAGCTGGTTCCCTCCGGCGATGTGCTGGGATGCAAAATGCACACGGCGGCTAACCTTCAGTTCCGCGCATTCTGAAGGTTACGCTGCTCCTCCGGAGAGGCCCAGCATAATAAACACGAGGAGGGAAATACGAGACGGCTCTTCAGGGCAGCAGGAACATTTCAATAGCTGCTCAAGAGGAAACGACTGGCTCTCCTTCTCTTTCATGGGCCTTTTCTCCTCATGGTAGTACATAGGGCTTATTCATCTGTTACAAATACTACATAAGACCCCATTCTCAGTACAGCATCACATATACTTTTTTTATTTTTTATTACATAAATTTAGTGCGGTTAAGGATGTGTGTTAATATACAGGTGGAGAAGGAGGGAGAAGGAGGAGGAGGAGGAGTATCACACTGAAGTCACAGATGAAACAATTGTCAGTAGATGGTTTAGGAACATGTAAAGACTTAACACATGGATTTAAGTGCCTAAGAATTTATCTTGAAACCCTTGTGATGTTCTTTTAAGACTAAGCTTACTTTGGTATAACTAGAATAAATATCAAAAAATACCTTTTTCTTGCATTTACACTGACAGCCGATTCTGTAGAGCTAAAATGAAATTTGAGCCTAGATACTTAGTCTAAGTAACAAATACATAATGCACAATACACAGATTCACAATCTTTTAAAAAATAATTTGAACATAAAAAAACATCCCCATTAATGGTGAAACCAGTGGAATATATTAATTGCAGCTTCTTCATGTGTAACTTATTCAGAAGGGAATAGTATAACCTCTAAAATGAAGAATAACTTTGTTTTAAAGTCAGTAATTTTTAAACTGTTTTCTATTAATTCCAGGATTAATTCCTAGGCCTGAGATGAGAAGCAAGAGATGAGAAGCAGTAGTGAACAAGTTATGCCAGGAAAGAAATTCAGAGGTATTTGCATTTGCATGCACTGACATAACATTCCGGCATATTTTTCGATGACAGTGTCTCTGTAAAATAGAACTATAGCTAAAAAAAAAGTACTGTAGTTAATAGGGACAACAGTGTAGTTGCGAAAGCTTAATAAAGTAGTAGTCACTACACTGTAAATCTCTAATATTGCTTATGGTTGTTCAACATTAATAAGTGTCAATAAATGTTATTAAAATTGAGGTCAGCATGTTCAGGTTGACAAAACGTCATGAAAACTGTCTAGAAGGATAAGAGCAAGATAGGAGTACATGTAACATAGCTAACAGAAGACACGCATCACAGCAGGGAGAAAGAGTGCCAGACAGAGAGTTAAAGCACATCAAAAAGCACATGTCAGTAAATGTAAGAGGTAAATGCCATCAAGGAGAAGGACAATAAGTAAACAATGAGCAGGGAATTTATCAATAAATCCATTTCAAAACTGCAGACACAATGAAGCAAGACACTGTCAGATTACACCAGTGTTTCTGCATTGTACCTGATTTCACCATATGTAGCTCATTAAAGAAACATCATAATATTATACCATACACTGGTGCTAAAGCAAAGGCAAAGTGTTTGCAATATTTGTCACAGTCACTGACTGTCACAACATGTTTATTATTCAGATTAATGCACCAAAGTTCAGCTCATTATTTAGGCCCTGTGGTGTCAGTGTTTGATGCTCAATAAGTTACCCAATAAGCCTCCATTTTGACCAGCTCACAAGATCACCTCTTCTCTCCGACAGCCATAACCTGTCTACTGTATATCTACAGAACTTTACTTGTTTTTAGTAACCTGGTAAAGGACCTGGTCTCTAGAATATGTCAGCTTCTTATAGTTCAATGAACTGCCCTCAGAGTGAATCCTGGGATTTCCTTAATGAAATTATTGACAGCGCTTGTACAATATTCTTAGGTATATGTGACTTAAACTGATTTAATAATAGTTTTAATAATATACTTAATAATATTGCGTGCAACCACTACCCACAATTTTATGAGGCAAATTGAACAATTCATTTTTTTGAGCGATGACTCACTGTTCAGGCACCAATGCTATGTTGCATAATAAATTTTATAAGAAATTTTTTCATTTGTTAATGAACAACTTTCACGCAACTCATGCTCTCAGTGAAATTTCTTCATTTGGAAACCCAAGCCAAGTAAATTACATTTGATCTAACAAATGTTCGAAAACCGGTCGAAATAAGCTGGGTGTGTCTGTACTTTTCTTTTGAGAGTAAGATAATCTTGCTCATATCATCATGTGACAGTCGATGATGGCTTGATAGCACCCATTTTTGGTATGAAATTAAGCCTCGCCCTGTATTCGGAGCCCTCCAATGATTATCTGGCAGCGGATTTTGAGCCTTACCTTGAGAAATGCTGGACGATGTGTACACATGCGGTGCGCTTGTCTTTTGGAAATGGCATTTGGAGGTCTTGGTCTTTTTTTCCCCAGAGGATGAGGGGGATGGCTGTGACTGGTCTGGCACTGTCAGCTCAGTGCTGGGGGGGTCAGGTGCTGCAGGCTGGGTAGCCCGCACTATGCCTTCCCCATTGGGGGTGTCGTGCTCAGTGCATCACTGCTGCTCCATAAGCCAAAGGAATCCCCCCCACCAATTTGTTCATTTAAACTCTGACTGTCCCTTTGTCAATAGGGCCTAGCAGTTGAAAGTGGTTTTTATCTATTATGAAAGCTCATAAATTATTCAGATGCAAGAAGACACACACGCACACACACTTAAGCAAGCCACACTCATAAACATGTGTACACACACACACACTTTTTACACTGCCTTGGTCTGTGTGAGTGTTTTTCTGTTCTGTTGTAGTAAGAAATAAAGTGTGTATGCCTGTGAATGGCATGTCTCAAAGGCCAGCCTAAATCTGTACACTTCCAAGGCTTTTCAAACACAGAACACGAACACTAAAAATAAAAACACATTCAATGCTTAACAAAACAGAACAGAATAACACGATTTCATGTTCAAGGCTGATTGCCAAAATGTTTGAGTCTTTGTGCTTACAAAATGTAAAAAACAAAATGAAAAACGCTGGTGGAAACAATTAATTATTTATAAAAATTGAGCATATGCAAATATATTCTGTCACACCTGCAGGCATCTATCAATCAAATGTATTATTTTTGTATAATTTCAAAACAGCCACACGCTGGTCTTTTTTTTTTTATGAACACATTATACGTAACAAATAATAAACTTCAATACTCAGGCAAAATTCATGCTTGGCTAGCAACATGACTGAAATAAATAGATATTTCCATTACACTAGTTACCTTCCTCCCAAACAAATATTAATATGAGTTTATTTAAAATATGCATTATCTTTATTACATTTTTAATTGGAAATTCTCCGCTCTGTACTTTTCCCCCCTTTCACCAAGCTGGTGGAAACAGATTATCCATCTCCTTGATGAAGATAAAACTGGGTGGAGAATAAATAGAATTCTTCCAGAAGAACATGAAAGCAGCCAAGTGTGTTGCATTAAAGTGTGTGCTGCACGTCTTGATGCCCTGCCAAAGGACAGCTTGGGGAGGTTTCAAGGCCTTTCACACCCACAGTGAACTGAAAATATTTCTGTAATGGCACCAGAGAAGTATTTCATTTTATGAGTCATATCATGAATCCATATATGATGTTGAGGGAGTAATGCAACCTTGCCTTCTGTGGCATCCAAACCAGATTTATGTAACAAAATGGTGGCAGTTTGGTTTCAGTGATGCTGGTGATGTTAGGCTTGCATGAGGCAGGGATGGAAAAGAACAGTGAAAAATATATACTTTTTACGCGATATAGAATGATTCGATGGGATGATCACCTTCCGACCAACCACTGTGTGCATCATGTTATAACATTACTAACTTTCATGTTAGTCACTAACTTGAATTTAAGTAAATGTATAGATATGTGTATGTCTGATACAGAACATGACTGGTTGACCTGCAGTAGTCCAAAATGTAGCAGTAACATATTATTACATAACACATATGCATGTATGTAATAATAATAATAATAATAGGCTGAGTAGCTTGCTCTCAGTGTGATGTCATTGTGTTCTAAATCTTACCACATAACTGTATCTCTTTAAATGGGAGCTTCAGTGGAATTTTCAGGGGTGAGACTTCTACGGCCATATCAAACCCCACCTTCTCTAAGCAGCCAATGAGATCACCAATGAGAGACTTTTCACCAAGCTCTGGTTCAGCCCTCCAGGGGAAGTGGCCTCCCATATCACTGTCCTGCTGTTGCTGGGTGAACATACGGTGCTCTCCTTCAACAAAAACGAATCGGCCCCAAGCTTAAAACCTGTTCCTTGTGTCTGCCTTGTACTAATCCAATAAACTCATTCACTTTCTGTAAGGCCTGTCTGAATGAAGTGGAGTTTCTAATGAAAAGTTAATTAAATGAGTTTCGGAAGCCCCCTTACTTAATCACCCAATCCCTGTCAAACCGGCTCTCCCTCATTAGCACAGAAACCTGTCCTACCTTCTCTTTAATCTTTGTGTCAGCTGTTATCGGCCTATAACAGCTACTTCTGAGTACAAACCCATCCCCGACCAGCTCATCATCTCTGCTTCCATTCACTGGGGTAGGAGATGGGGGGAGATTCATCCGACAGGTGTTGGGATTGGCCCAGTACTGGCTGGGAGCATCCAATAGCCAGACAAGGGAGCCACATGGGCAACATTGCGTTTTAAGCTCTGATCTCCACCACAGAGCTCAAGGCCAACGATTTCTGTTAACAAACTATTCCTGGGGTTGTCAATTTGACAAGTGTGGTAAACATCTTTTGGATTATGCTTGATTTGAAGCACTGCAAGGTGAAAACCTTGAGTTCTTTTGTAATCTGCAGTAGTGCTTTTGTCAAACCTACAAACAAGCCCTTGCTTTCAATTCTCCCACTCTCACCTTTTCTGGATAGCCAAGTAATATGTCTTAGTGTGCGCTATAATAGGTCTTATTTTGTTCTTCTTATAGCCAATCACTGAGCATAGCCCTTTGTAATGCATTGCCTCCCACCCTTTGCATAAACAACCTCCTACAAAGTGTCCTTTCATGAGGAATCTTAACCTAGTTTGACACAGGCATTTAGATATGCGCCGAATGCAAGCATTAACGTGTGGCCTTGGTAAAAGCAATCAAAACCAAACACTATGCAAGCCCAGTGGCTGAACCAGATGGATTTGTATGCGTGTGCGTGTGTGTGTGTGTGTGTGTGTGTGTAAAATAAAATGGTCAAGGACACATCAAGGTCAATCTTTTCTCTGGGAGGATTACAGATTCCTGTATGTGGTCATGTCATTGCCTGCGAGTCATCAGGGGCTGGAAAGGTTTAATGCCCCGTCCGTATTTTAACTTTCATTATCATTTCACATGTACCATTCACTTTGTTTACTGGGACATCAAAGAAAAAGGAATTTTTAATAGAACATTAACTTCATGTGAAATTCATAACCCCCTCTTTGAACTCATGGAAGAACTCATAGGAGCAAAAAGAATGTCACACACATTTACATGATAATAATGGAAGTCAAAATGCTAAAATTAACTACAAAATAGCACCAAGCTATTGTTAGACATAGCTTGGTATCATTCCTATGGGTTGTCATGTTGTTGTTGCCATTGACATCCAAGAAAAGCAGCTTTAGCTCATATCATACTGTATGTATTGTAAGTCTCTCATCTCACAATTAATTATTGTAAGACAGGAGCTGAAATTTTTTAACACAAACAGACTTTTGACAATATCTCACAAAATTTTCATTGAACTCTCCCGCCGTTCGTTGGAGACAAAGAGATGGGAATTCTGCATGTTTAACCTGAAATATGTTGCTCATGCTTGACGCATCTCCCTAAAAAGTCTGTGCTGCATTTTACTCCATGTTAGGCTTTGCCCCGCCCTTCCCCACACACCTGATCAACGCAGATCACATATTTTACATATGAAATCTCAGAGAAAAAGGTAATATTCAGAGATGGACAGCTTATCAGCCCTCTCCGGGCAGAGTTAAAGTTGCTGTTTTGCAGATATAGGTTTCATGCCACCCATTGTTATTGGTTGCCATTTTCTGCAGTGGAGAGGGCCATTAATGTTCAGGGCTTGATTGGAAGGTCCTGGCACATCAAATGATTTAAGTTTCAGACCAAAGCATGTCTATCAGAAAAAAATGAAATTGAAATGAAATGCTAAATCACAAATGAAGGTTACAGTATTAGTTCTCCATTATCCTAATCCTGGTCCAACGGGTCAGTAGTTCCCCCATAACGCAAAGTACCCCCTTTCCGTCTGCCCTCCTAATACGATATCTGATAATTACATTTCGGTAGGAAAGTGTTGGGAGGAAGGCTGCGGTGAGAGACGGGACGGATGGGATTGGGACGGATGGGATTGGGCCGGACGCGAGGAGCCATGGTGATGCATGGAAGCGCGCGCTTATTTACTGTTCATAAACGATGACACCGCTGCCAGCGCAATAAACGCCCCGCACGCCTTCGCGTCCTCCCAGGGAGATTAATGGAGAGGCCGGGGACGCGGAAAATGCTGTCCGCCACCTTGCACGGCGAGGTGGGGGTGGGGGTGGGGCTTATTCATTCTCTTATTATCGTGGCCAACGGCATTTCACCTCCAACAACTGAGACTAATCATCTTCTGCTGCAGCCTCTTAACAACAAGCACCCAGATGGTTCACTAAGCAACAGCCCCTGCAGATTGCTATAGGCTGTAGATGCAACATTAGAAATAAGACTGCTTTGCATATATATATATATATATATATATATATATAGAAACAGAATACACACTGCTAATGTAAATTGGCTCTAATGCCAGCTGATTGGGGTACATGGAATTTGGCTTCCCAGAGTTCTGAATAGCACCAGGCAGGAAACCCTCCATAGCTCTTACCATGCCTGATCACCTTCTGTACTGAGAGTATCTAATCCAAACCAAATAAACGGTTTTACCTGCATAGGCTGACCAGCATTAAGCATTTAGGAGACACGTATCCATAGTAACCCACACATTACTATTACTTCTTATTATTATTATTTATACTATGAGTTTACTCAGCTGAACATTTACTGGAGCAATTCAGATTTAGTATGCTGCTAAAAGGTACAAAGACAGCAGAACTCTACTACCTTTAAGGTTCAAGCTCTGTTCTACCCAACCATTATGCTACACTGCAACATTCTCCATGTTTTGCATGCATGTCTGTGATAAAATGTGTGGCAGAATCAACCTGTCCATTACACGGGGTACTCCACCCTGCAGGGAGGAGTACCCCAATCAATACGTACGAACAGAGGTTTGAGTTTTTTTCCTTCCGGCGATTCCCCCTATGTGGTTTAGCCCAGCAGTCCACCAGTCAACCAACCAATTAAACCATTTTCTTGTTCCATTTACAGAACAAGTGAGCCAAAATGCTCGTCTAGACACTAGTCATGCTGGCATGGCAAGAATGTGGTGGGGAATTCATTAAAATTAAAATAAATAAAAATGTTCGAAGTATAATTCTCTAAATTCTTTTAAAGAGGAAACTAACCCATTCCCCCACTGCTGAAAGAATTATAAGTTTTCCCTCATTTTATCAAAATGGGAAAATATCACATTTTAAATTAATTACCTTCATTTAAGAACCACGTACTTTGGTTTTAGCCATTTTATAATTTTACCCTTGTAGTCAAACCTGTAAAAATATAGATTCTTCAGACAACCAAAACGTTTAAAAATGACCAGAGCTCTGACCAATTATTGACAAACAACAATTTCGAAATGCAGGCACTAAGACTACATATGCCAAGAGTATTTGGATATAAACTGCTTAAGCAATTTAGAGAAACCATTGGCAAACGCTTTGTTAGCATACTGCCTAGACCTAGTCACAAAACATTATGACCTGATCACTCAGCACAGCTGACTTTAAATAGGCCCTTAATTAGCCTCACCTGGGAACATTCCAATCAATCAATTACAATTAGTTGTCTGCAAGACACACCATGCACACAGAGTCAATTCATGAGCATTGTGAATAAAGCTTATTACACAGACGTTTTGTAAATTAGGTGAAAATATTCCAACCTACAACGCAAACCTACACACATTTCTCAACACATTCAAAGTCCAGTCCCTCTCCACAGACCAGTACCAAGAGCTGTGGGCAAATGCACACACTTTGCACATAACAGTTTTATGTTAAATTTTTATATTAGGAGAGACCCAAAATCTAAATCTTACCTTCTACTCTGGTGTTTTGGAAGTAGTTTCCTTGGGGTAGCATTAGTATTGTTATTTTCAAAGACTTGAATTGTTAGGGAAAAGGCTCTTTGCTGGGCAAATGGATTGTGAATTACTTTTGTGTTATTTGTAAAGAAAAAAAGCTATAAACGTGGTTAAATCTGGCGGTGAAAAAATGTTGGTAAATAAATAACGACAAGGAGTAAAAAAGAAACTTGTCATACGTTTTGTACTCAAGATTAATAACAAAGAAAACTATGATTATATTGAATACGGACAGCAAGTTTAAACCATGGCATCTGCAGGTTTCATTTAGATATTAAAATTCCATTAAAATCTCATAAATAAAAGATTAGTTGACCTTTTTCAGTCCATAACATCACTCTCAGCTCTGTTAAAGCGTTTTCTGTTTTAAGTCCTTGGGCTTTATGTATATTTCTTTCCTCTGAATGGTATGTTAAAATAATTTGGTGCTTTAAGAAATAAATAATTTGGTATTGTCTGATAATTTATCCCACCCTCATACCTTATAACTGCAGTTCTGTTCTGATACCAAGTACAATTCAATCAGATGAAAAATTCACAAATTCAGTGTGAACGTGTGTAATGTCATCCCTTCACCTGCAAGCAGAAAATCACCTTTGACCCCCACATAGACTCAAAGGCATTCAGGGGATTCCCATCATAAGTAAAAAGGGGTTCTTCAAAAAAAAAAAAAAAGTTTTATATTTTAAAATATTTTCCCAAAACTATATATAGTCAGTGTATATCAAGTTTGGCCGGGGCCCTCTACAGTACCTTCAAGGAGCCCCTGGGAAAAACCCAGGAGTTACATGCATTTCATTTTGTTGATGTAGTCAATTTACTGAAAAACAACACTGTGATGAAAGTTTGGAAACAAATCCATCAGGGGAGGGGGAGAGGGAGGGGGAGGAGAGAAAAGGAGGGGAAGGAGAGAAAGGGATCTGACAAAAAAATCATGTCCTCAAATTGCCTGAACCTGCTACATTTTACAAAAAAGCATAAATATACCTCTCGCTTTCTTTCACCCTGTCAAACCAACAGCTTAGCATTCTGAAGAGCTGTCTTAGTGTACATAAAGGAAAGCCTGTCCTTAAGTGTACAAAAAGGAAAGCCTTTCCTCCAAATCCACCAATTTGCATTGTAATTATAATTTAACATGGAAAACTAAATGGACATTGAAAATGTTTTGTTCCATGGTGATATTTTAAAACAAAGACCCTGGGAACGTATTTCATTGGATGTATGATATAAACCATGTCATTGACTCTTAAAGGTCTCGTTAAGCGAGGCAAAGATTTTATCTTTTTAAATGAATTAACCTTGTCTATTGCTACCTTCTGTCACCCATTTGTTTATTGCAGCAAGAAACTAATAATTTTAGTATTCTTATGTCCGAGAGAGACATTTTTTAATCAGTCCTGTGTACAAGAACAGTATGTACCTCATGCAAACCATTTATAGCTTCCATTGTAATAATTTGTTCCACTCATTTCAGTAACCAATGTCATGTTGTGGCATGCAGTGAGGAGCTGTTGAAGTTTCCCTCATGTTGTGTGATTAGAACATAATGCTTAGTAGTTGTTTCTATGAAACAATTTGTTAGTTTCTGCAATTAACTGAGGCATGTTGCAGACTTTTCTATTTCAAACGTGTACTTTGTAACTTCAGAATGATCTAGTTTTGCTTTTGTATATTAATACAAAAAATGACACATGGGGTTATGGGGAGAGTTCAAATTCTGGCCCATTGTCCCCATGTCCAGATATTCACGTTTATATTAATTTCAGTTATCAGAGATCTCACAGTGATGTATGACAAAAATACAAATACAAACTAAAGAATGGGCAGTGGGCCTAAGATAAAAAATATACCATCTCTTTGCGTGTGATCCAGGCCACAGAATCTGGAAAACAAAAACTAAAACCAAGAATATTTTTTGTATAGGCAAAACTAACTTGGCAAACTCCATCCAGTTATAACTGTCATGACCGGATGCAAGTAAACATTTTCCATTGTCAGCTATAATCAAGCCGACTATCTTGTACAGGCTGTGGGCTGTGGGCTGTGGGCTGTGGTGCTGGCTCAGAAGAGCAAAACGTTGTCAGTGGACTCATGGCTAAAATTATTAATATGTCTGAGGTCAGTCTTCCCTCTCCCACTGTGATTCACTCTGTTTTACTTTCTGTAGAGCTGAATCAGATGAAGAGGAATGTATCGATTGCTTTGTGTCAGAAGAAAAGAACACTTCTCTGTTTGTCTCTGTCTCCCTTTCTCTCTTTCGATTGGATTACAAGTTATTTTCAGCAAGGTAAATGTAAGTCCTTATTCTCTCTCTCTGACAGGCACTAATTAGAGACACCTCTACACCTCCAAAGAAGGAACATCCAAAAAATGGCATTTTGTTTAAAGTAGGCCCCCACTGTTTAAGCTGAAAAGCTGCAGAGAAAATGAAAAGATGGGGGAGCCTCAGCTCATAGGGTGACGTTGTGTCATACATGAGAGCCCATTCGTTCACATGTGAAGTGGCTTTTGAAGACTCTGTCCAGTGTTCTCACATCCAATTGGGTAATGACCAGCACTCTGGAAGCCACTCTCACTGAAGATTTTTTTTTCCACTCTCCCTTTCTCAATAATTGAATTCTATTGAAAAAACCATGTGATTCTGTAAAGGCTCGAATGATTCGGTGAGAATTCCTCAGAATTCCCAGGATTCCTGTTTAAAATGCAAATAGCTTACGGCTGTATTGTCTTTACCATGTGTTTACCTTGCCATGTTATTTTGCTGTGTATCCCAAGCGTCTAACTAGTGATTTGTTTTGCCCCTGAATTGAACTACTTTGATGTTCGCTGTTTGGAAAGGACTAAAAGTAGAAATCCAATCACTGATGCTTCCCTTCTTTTCAGGATTAGATATCTTCATCTCACTGATGCAACAAATTTGACATTGGCCCCGTCCCATCACATCCAGAAACATACTTGCCTCCTTCATCACACAGGCCTAAATGGTACATCAATCACAAAAAACTGTTTTAAGTAAAAATTTTGCATTTGCCAAAAGCCTCAAAAGACAGGAAATTAAATTGATCAGCCCAAATGCTAACAACGCCAACATCATTAGCAAAAGGGCTGATCAATTTAATTTCCTGTCTTTTGAAGCTTTTGGCAAACGCAAACATTTTCACATAAAATATAGTTTTTTTTACGATTAATTTCCTTAGCTTTTACACCGGGAGGTTTAATTAACAATTAATCGGTATTATTATGCAGGTAATGTCAGCTTCACTGGACATTGGCATATGAAATTCAACACAAAAAACAAGTATTAGATCATATGAAGTATTATAATCATATACAGTAGTATATGATGGTTAGAGCTAGCCATATCAAATTAGTTAGACAGTTATTTAGCCAGATAATTAGCTAGATTATGAGAGTTAGCGACAAAAATCCTATAAAAAAGCTAATTAGTCACCCAATCTTTAATTATTAAGTTAACAGCTAACAAAGACAATGCAGTAGCTAACATTAACAGAAATTGTTAGCTATGCGGTTTCACCCTTGCTTTACTGGATCTGGTGTAACTGCATAGACGGAATCCCTGCACTCGTGGCATCCTTCCGGTTCCGGGCCCTTATTAGAGAGAACGCTAAATATGCGTAACTATGTGCTTATTCACGTAGGATGTGCATGGGAATTTCTTACGTTCTATTAGCCTGTTTGCTAAAGCACTGAAAGCTAAATAGTTAGTGAAAGCAAGCAAACTGTATAAATGCCTGTATAGTAGGCCTAGCACAAAGATGAAGCTGGCAGTATAACAATGCACTGGGGTTATAACTAAGATTTTATTGGAAACTATTACTGTTACAACAGACATTATCAATAACCAAACATTTGAATAGCTACTTGCTTAGCTATCAAGGTAGTTAGCAAGGAAAAATGTGTTTGGCTACAGCTAAGTGTGACATTTCCACGATATGAACTGAATCAAATTTAATGTGGCTTTACTAGTTGCTAACTTGCAAGATGATAAAGTCAGCTACAGAGCCTCGTTAGGCACCTTCATAGCTAATAAAGCTACATACAAGGCTACTAAGTTAATTAATGTACCAGTAACCTGTATGTGCAATAAAATGTACTGAACACAATCATGTCATAGCATTGTATCCAATCAAGGGGGTTAATATGTGACACCTGACACCTGTTCCAGAACCAAATGACACCTGCTCCGAAACCGGACTGGAAGCGGAAGAATGCAGGGAGTGCAGGTGATGCCGTGTGGGCCCTGGGCACATTATCGCTAATTGAGAGCTCACCACTGGACAGAGACAGTGTGACTGGCTGTTACTGTCAGTGTGCCATGTGCTGCCTGTGCACACCGGCCCTAGACATAATGTTTTCAGGTTCATTTAATAGACCTTAGAAAACCAGCAAACCTGCGACTGTCCTTACGGTTCTGTAATAAGACTGGGTTTTAGTAGTTTGACTCAGCAGTAGGGTGCAATAAAGGGAATGGCTGGTGTTAGTGGTTAGTGCAGCTGCACATCCTGCACTGCCAGCAGTTACGCCCCTGCTTCATCTGTCCTATTGAGCATGTCTCAGTTTCAGTTCAGTATGTCAATGATAAAGTAAAGCTGGAATGAAGAAATGAAGAAATGTAAAAACTCTGCATGTCTAAAAATGATAAAAAGTGTTTCAAACAGTATTTTTTCCCAGTGTTGAGTTATTTTTGCCTTCACAAATCCTACGTGCTCAATGATTTATGTCATTGCTGAAAAAAATTGCACTTCCATTTAAGTGTAAATCAAAATTGGGCACAGCACATTAAAAAGTACTAAAACTTACAAAGGCAAAGGCAAAAGACCGATATCATATTCCGTGTTGTTGTAAGCTGTGTAATCTGAATAAGTTACTTTGGATAAGAACAGTGTCTAAGTGGTGTAATGCAGACGGAAAAGTTATTTTTAGGCTATTGATTTGATATTTGATCAGATACTTCATTTGAAATTAATAACTCATGCTTCAGCCCAGACCTGCTTCAAATTAATACACATTATGTGTGCTTTATGAAGGTGCTGTGTAATGTTTTATGACAGATGACATTGATGTACCATGTTTTCATGAGAGTGGTTCAATGTTTTCACATAATGTGCTATAGTACTCTGTGTCAGATGTCACACAGAAAAGCAATACAAGACTGAAGTCACATACAGGAAACTGACAAATTTAAACTGAATCAGTTTTTTAGTCCACAGAATCCAATGTGCGATGTTGCTGGAGGAAATAACATATTCCAGAGTTAGGGAGAGAGAGAGGGAGGGTTAGAGAGAGAGAGAGAGAGAGAGAGAGAGAGAGAAATGGAAAATGAGCAGAAATAACAATGCTGACAAATAGTCTGTCCTTACTCTGCTTTTTTCTGCCAAAGCTCATATATCTCATACCCCAGGCCTGCTGCAGCCGCGTGGGTCTAATTTAGCCACATACCCTGTTCACTGTCCTTCCGGCAAGTGGACGCAAGCCATATAATTTTGAGAGCGGTAGTCCAAGGTGAACCGATTGGGTACTCAATTATTCTGGTTCTGCAGGGGGAAAACAACAGGAAATGACACATAATAATTGGGGAAGGGGGTGTTTTCCACAAAAGACCTGAGCTATTTATTGTGATATTAACTGCCAACATAACTGTGGCAATACAGCCTCCTCAAGTGGGAAATTAACATGGATATTCATATTCTAATGCACCCATTCTACACCGATTGACACTCAGCTGTGATTTTAAGTAACATTAAAAGTGCAATCTTAGAAGGTGGGAAAAAGTCAGTAATAATCCAGTGATTTCATGTAGATTTGCTGCCTTATGATGTTTCTACCATAATGTCATCAAGTGATTTACAGATTAGAGTAAATATAGACGACGTGCTCTTCCAGCCAACCAACAACAACCAACTTGTGAGCAAACTCAGTAAGTCTCTTAACAGTTCCAGAAGCTCTACAGAGCACACTTATACATAATGGTACACTAACATGAAGCTCAAAAGAACATAATGGCAGTATGGAGAGACTGTTATCACGGCATAAATCGCCTCAGCGCAGTATTAATATTTTATCCTTTTATGCAGTATTTGCATTTAAAATGCCTGGTGTGTTTTTCATTTCACCTTTTTGTCCAGAAGTAATCATTTAATCATTTCATATAATTTCTATGCTTATGTAGGCTGAAATTACTTCACCTCCCTGGCTCACCTTCCTTTTAACATCCTGGCAAGAGGTGATCATCAGTCGGAAGAAAAATAAAAAAAATCATTCTGAAACTCTGTGTGCATTCTCTAGTGAAAATATCACACCGCTCCAAGATGTGTCAGACAGGTAATTGGGGTCTTGGCCATGACTGTTTGTCAAACACAACCTGGGTTTTTGGCTAAAGGTGTTGTGTGAGTCAGGTTGTACCTTTTTGGCCCTTCTGTGTGTTCTGAATGGATCTGACTCAGAGAGACCCTTTAGTGCTGTAAATAGTCTTCTCTGCTTCTCCCTGGTACTGTATCAACATGACCGCTATGGTTTTGTCAACTAATATTCACAGGGCTTCTCACATCAAGCCTTTTGTTCCAAGTCTCCCTATGTATGGATTTAAAAGAATGAATGATCTCTATTACAACACAAAGAACCAAAACCAAAACAGATTAACTTTCAGGATCATTGTAATTAACTTTTAAATCAATCCAACTTTCAAAGAATAAATGTCTAACTGAAGCTCAGAAACTTTCAGCATCATTACAATGAACATTTATATCACTCCAACTCTTTAAGAATAGATGTACATCTATGTACATCTAGGACGGAGTGTAGCACAGTGGGTAAGGAACTGGGCTTGTAACCGAAAGGTCGCAGGTTCAATTCCCGGGTAGGGCACTGCCGTTGTACCCTTGAGCAAGGTACTTAACCTGCATTGCTTCAGTATATATCCAGCTGTATAAATGGATACAATGTAAAAATGCTATGTAAAAAGTTGTGTAAGTCGCTCTGGATAAGAGCGTCTGCTAAATGCCTGTAATGTAATGTAATGTAATGTAATGCTGTAATGAGGCTGAGCATCACACTGAGAAGCTTGGAGACCAGAGCCAGCTTTCTGGTGCATACTCTGCATTGGTTTACGATGGCATTGATGCTATAGCTTAAGTCTTGCCGGTGGCATGTGTTTGCTCTGAGCCCAGGTGTTTAAGCCAAGGCTTACGGCTCATAATATATGTCTGTTTACCTGTCAGGCAGACCCATTCTGTAAACCAACATATCAGCCGATGGTTAAACCCGGTTCAACAGTTTCTGCATTCAGATCCAGTGTGGGAGTAAGGGGAGGAGGGAGGGAAGGAGAGATGGCAGCTGTCAGGACACATTGCATTTTTACAGGTACATCCATCCGTTTACTCAATGCTTAAAATGGAGGAAAATTCCATACCCTGAAAATATTTAACTATAATTCTCAGCTCACTTTCAATGTCAATGTAAACTAAGGAGAATAAATATTTAAAAGAATAAAAGAAAGAATAAGTGAAGATCTTTTTCCAAAAAAAGAAAATAATCTACTGACTGGAATGAGAAGGGGAAATGTTTGTAGACTGGGAGAATGTGGGGCGTACAGTGGACAGGGCTGAGGTTAAATGTCTTTGCTGCAGAGCAAAGGAGATAACCAGCAAGAAAAAAAGCGGAGAGATGCTGAGCCATCACAAAGACAGGTATATGGTCTCTCCCTTTCTTCTGCACCACTCATTTGATTGTAAATACAGAAAATATGAAAGCTTTAGCCACAGGGGTGGTTTGCTTACCATGTTAAGGCACTTTGGCTAAAAGCATCAGCCAAATTATTAAAGCGGAATTTGTAACTGAACATCGGTGATATGACAGATCCAGCACCGCCATCTGAGATTACAGATGAAGACAGGAATCGGAAACATACTGATCCAGATGACATTTGGCAAGGACATACCACAAATGCAATGACAAACCAGCACTTCTCCAACTTGAAAATGAGTCCAGAAAACATACAGTGGGGCAGGAAACAGTGACAGCATCCCTTTCTTAAAATAACTTTGCTGGCTTTTTCCCAGTCTGATGATAAATGACTGTGCTTTTGTGCTGGTGCAGGGAATGCTCCCCTCCCAGCGGACCACATGCGCATACAGCAGGCATTAGTACAAAGCCAGAAAAACCATACTGAAACTATGAGTTAACACACTATCACAGCAGCCTATTCAACCCCAGGACTGAAGACCAATCTACTCTCAGCCCAGTGCCTGTGGATCTGCTAATTCTGTAAGATTTAAGTAATTCCAATACAGTTTTGTTTAAATGGTTATTAGCAGAATTGGGGCACAAACTCACAGCCATCTTACCAGAATTGTTAGTTTTAGAGGAGAAAGCACTGAATAATAAATTCATTTTTCTGTGCCTAAACTGTCAGCTAAACACTCACCGTGAAATGTTGGCTTGGTAGAGCTGAAAAACAGCCAAGATCGAGTCAATAATCAAACTACGACTATGACCATAAAAAAAATCCATAGATTGTTTAATACAACATACCATATTTTCAACAATTTAACATCAATAAAATTGTGTTGAATAAAAAAAAAAAAATCTGCATATTACTTTTATTGCACAGAACAATTTGAATGTATTTTGTTGTTGATTTTTTTCAATATCTTTTAATAAAAAGTTGGTTTGGACTACATATACAACATAGTCCTGGGTTAGCATTAAAAAAAATTAATCCAATTAATCTGAATTGAATGGGACAGCGGGGCTTGGTACAGTAGCCACAGGTTTAACATAAAGAACATTTTTAATCAGCACATTAGAGCAGTATGCAGACTGGTATGTCCGATGGTTCTTGGGGAAAAATAAAAGGATTATTCTAAATCCTCTCCACATAGCCCACGATTGGTCAAGCCATCTGTGTCACTTTCTATCACCATATTCGATATTTAGTACTTGCAAACCCTTTAACTTGGCTTGTGATTTTAAACATCAGTCATTGTAAATAAGCCCTTCACCTCCACCGGCATGGTCCAGCTGTCCACAGTGTGTATGCTGTAAAATATAAGGGCTTTGTATGTACAACCATGGTGCGTCCAAATATTTTGTTTGCTGTTTTTTTTCCCCTTCACATCCTTCATATTTCTTTGAGAATCACAAACTGTAAAGAAAAGAAGGGTCTGTGGATCCTGGGTATGGCTGGCCGAAAGAGAGGTGAAGAAAAGACGTCAGTTCTCAAAAAAAAAAAGAAGAAATAAAATAAACAAATTAAATAAAACTCTTAATCCATAAAACTCACTGAGATTTATGCTTCCTAAAATTCTACTGATTTGAGAACCAGCATTAGTAGTGTTTATAGGGTTAATGAACACATTACATTCCTGTCGTGTGTGTGTGTGTTTGTGTTTGTGTGTAAGTGTGTATGCGCGTGTACACTTGCATGTGCCTGTACATGTATATGAAGGCCCTGTATTAAATTACAATGCAGTCTTACTCAGCACACATTTAAACAATATTTAGGATATTGACCTTTCTTGAGTTCAGTAGTAGCGCTGAAATTAACTTAAAAAGTAAGCAACTGTAAAGGCAACCAGCAAACTCCTCTTGATGTGGCACTATCCAATCAGATCACGTAGCAGAAATGTAAATGCGATGGAGGTGGCATGGCAGCTATGCTCTGCTCATATCAAACAGAAATGCATCCCGGATGCCTGCTGAAATATGTGGAGGTCTGCAGGATATGACCAGGTTGGGACTTATTTTTCCCTTTAAAATAACAAAATCCCATCCATGAGCAGGTTATCCTATTTGTTCAATGTGTATTTCGGGGTATATGCAACATTCCACTTTAAATATGCTTTGCCAGTCCGCTCGGTTGAAGGCGTGACTCCATTTTGACTCGTCTGCCTTTCCTTATATGGTCACTGGAAACAGTTAACTGTGGAATGCTCTCAGTGTGCCATTGTTCATTGATGAAGATCCCTTCAACATTATTTAAAGAAGACACTGCGTGTCTTAACAAAAGCTGAATATTTCTGAAGGCTGGCAAGGGGCTCTGTTTGTGTGTTGTTAATAATGCAGAACATGCAGACCTGCTTTGAACAAGATGAAAGTTAACAGCTATTCAGCTATTCTACCACAGGTGGCATTCTTGTCTCATAAACTCTTGCCTGATATCAGACAGCTTGTGCCTGCATGACACTCTGTCAACACCTAACCACGCAAGGAAACCATCCCCTTCACGGACCTAGTTTCTAGAGTCCACCAAACAGGAGTATGATACGCCAATGTAAGACAGACTTTTATAAAAATGGATGCTAACATTTGACAAATTTGTTATCATATAATTTTACATTTTTACGAGGCTCAACAGAGCACCAAGGAGCTTCACCTTGGCTGAAAATAAAGTGCTGGGTTTAAAGCTGAAATTAGGGAACAAATTTGACTTTTTTAGATAATTTACATCACAACATTGACATGTGGGGCTGAGGACTATGAGAACTGTTAGTAATTAACATGGTTTGATATGGCCTACTTCCATTGCTTCAACAGCTGTGACTGAAAATGAAGCGTATATATAACATGGGACTTTTGTGTCTGTTGTTTATTGCAACCTGAACAATGGTGTCCTTTTCTGCAGATAATACAGGGAAACTGCAAAAAGTAATGTGCTCACCAACCCATACCATAATGACCTATCTTGCTGCTTTCACAAAACAAAGAGTATGTTCCCATTGTTACAAAAAATAAATGAAAAAAAAAGTAAAACAAACAGGCAAAAAGACAGCAAAGGAGAAAGACGATCCACCTCTTGTATTCCAGTGGATGAAAAGAACATCTCGAAGGGTTCATTCCTTTTTTTAATCAACTTTCCCCCCTGTAAAGCTCCATCGAAATCTAAATCCCTTACAACAAAGTTTGCTTTCAAAAGAAAGGGGTCCCTGAAGGCCTAGCAGAAATGAACATCTAGGAGGGGGCTCTGCTGTGCTATATATTTTTTCCTGTAAATTCAACATATAATGAAAGCAAAGAATGTCTCCTCCCCATCTTTCAAGTTGGGAAAGAAAATTCGGTTACTCTACGGAAAACGTCTTAGGATCCAGGGTTTTTGTTTTTCTTTTGTAAGGGAGGACTTCACTTATTCATTTATTTATTTTTTTTTCAGAAAATTATTTTGTTTTTGTATGGGTCCCCTTGTTTCTGGGCGGTGGCGGCCCCTCAGATCATTTTCATGTTGAACTTCCGGGGGGCGTCTGCCCCACTGCTGCTCATGCCAGCGTCTGACTTACGGGGAACATACTCAATCTCGATATTGTGCTTGGTGTTACCCTTCCCTCTGCTCCACAGAAACAGGAGTACAAGGCAGAATAGCACAACCCCCAGGAATGATATGAATCCCATAGTGGTGGCGATGATCAGGGTCTTTATGTCAAAAGGGAAGGGGACCGTGGCACGCGTCCCATTGGCAACGTTGTCGTTGGGTTGGTTGGAGATGAAGGCAAAGGTCTTATTGGGCTGGTGGGGCCAGTCGGGGGAGTAGCTGTGCACATGCAGGTGAGCCAGTGCCGTGTCGTTGCCCCCCGCATTGCTGGCGATGCAGGCGTATGTGCCGTTATCCTGGATCTGTGCGTATCTCACCTCCAGGGTGCCGTCTGGGAACACCGTCAGGCGGCCAATGGTTTTGGTGGTGATGAACTGCTTCCGGGGGGACAGCCACATGATCACGGGGGCTGGGTCGCCGTCTGCCTGGCACACAAAATGGACGGTGGTGCCCTCATCCACAAACTTTTGCTGGGCCTTGCGGTCCCGAATCCTGGACTTGCGGCAGGTGAAGTAGTTGGGCTGGAGAACATCCGGGAAGTCCTTGAACTCTTTGCCCTGCACAAACTCTGGGGAGGCGCATGTAGGCTGCTGCCGGTTGAAGTTCAGCCTCCAACGGCGACGAAAGACCCACAGCAGGCGGCAGTCACAGGCCAACGGGTTGTCATACAGGGCCAGGGTCTCCAGGTTACCCACCGAGTGGAAGGCCGACTCCTCAAGGGTGCTGAGGGAGTTGCCGGACACATTGAGGATCTTAAGGTAGTTGAGGCCACGGAAGGAGTAGGGCTCAATGGTGGTCAGCCTGCCTCCCACTAAGTGGAACTCCTGCAGCCTCAGCAGGTCATGAAGCTTGTTCCCCTCGATAGTCTGGATGGGGTTGAAGGAAAGATTGAGAAAACGGAGATAAACGAGGTGCCGGAGGGCTATGTAGGGGATGCTGGTCAGGTTGCCATTGGTGATGGTCAAGGAGGTGAGGTTGAGGCCGTAGAGGCAGTTGGAGGTCATGGTGTCCAGGTAGGGCCAGTTAGCAATCTCCAGCACCTTGAGCCGGTATAGCCTCTTGAAGGAGTAGTCCCTGATGATGTTTATGTTGAGGTGGCGGAGCCTGAGGGAGATCAGGCTGTGGAGGTGGGTGAAGGCCTCGGTGGGGACGGAGGTCAGGTTGCACTTCTCCAGTGTGAGCTGCTCCAGGCTGCTGAGCCCATGGAAGGCCCTGTGGGAGATGAACACCAGGTCGTTGTCCCCTACCTCCAGGGCCCTCAGGTTGTACAGGTCCTGGAACATGTAGTCCAGCAGAATGACGATCTTGTTCTCGCTGATGTCCAGCTGGGTCAGGTTGCTGAGGCCTGTGAACACACCCAGCTGGATGAGCTTCAGCTTGTTGCTGCGCAGCCCCAACGTCCGCAAGCCATAGAGGTTGTTGAAGGCCCCGGGTTCAATGGCTGAGATGGTGTTCTCATTCAGCTCCAGGTCCTCCAGGTGGGGGTAGTTGGTGAACTCATCTGGGTTGATAGTCTTGATGCGGTTCTTGCTGAGATCCAGGAGGCGGGTCTCGCTGGGGATGCCCTCGGGGACAGCCATCAGCTTCTTGCGGTGGCACACGACCGAGCGCTCTTGGGCGTTGCACTCGCAGCGGGACGGGCAGCCCGTGGCTGAGCCCGACAGCACCGTGCCCAGCATCAGTATCAGGATGGGCTGCCAGCAAGCCACCAGGTAGCTGTGCCCGCTTGCCTCCCCTGCCACCATCCTACCTGTTACCTGAGGAGACACAAAAGAGAGGCGGAAACCTATCAATAAAAAACGAAAAAGAAAAAAAGGTCAATAAAATCAATTTCAACAGCCTGTGAGGTTGCATGGTTGCATGTGCAATCCAACACTAATGGACACAACCAATCACAGTTTAGTTACAAAGAGCAGAATTTGTTCATGCGAGCCAGTGATTGACAGAAGAGCTCCACAGAGATTCATGAAGCCTCACTCCTCCCGTAACTTATTTTTAAGCAAAGCTCTGCAGGTTAGTCAGCCTTTTGTTCCCCTGTCACTCACTCATAATTAAAATCACTGCAGCAAGTCCAACCCATTTTCAGCAGCTTCATCACGTGTTGCTGTGCTATCTTTGTGAGTCTGTTGATTCACGTGTTTCAGCTCTGTACGGGGACTCATTGTAATTGAACATATCTCTTGTATCCAACTACAGATTCAAGAATAAGAAATAATGAGCCACCATCTGCTTCATTTTCCCACTGCATGCAATTAATTTTCCCTGTTTGGATGACTGACATATCAGTTCAGACACAGGCGTATGGAACACCTAATGCAAATTAAACAGCTGACTACAAGCACATTGATAAGGAATCATATTATTTTCTGCCACAATAGAGTAAGATAGTCTTTGTGACATTTAGGGTCTGTTGTTACCATTTAAAATGGACATAAATGTAGAGCGTTGCTTATGACTGCAGTGCCTAGACATTTCAAATACGCTTCCTCAGGCTGCAATATTCATGACACAAAGGGTGAAGGGAATCAGAGGCACTAGGCAGAAGGTGTACACACGTATAATGGGGTGGACTGACATATTTGAATTCTGCAACACTCACTCAAATGAATTTCATATGCATGGGCGTGATCTGATGGAGAGGCAATAGCAGCAGAAAATGCTGCACCATATTAGCTTTTGAGTACATACAAGTGTTTATGAGCGCTCGATAAAGAACTGCACTCGAACAATGTGTAAAATTCACACCATGCAAAGCACGAGCTGCAGCATGCTGTCCAATTCCCCCTCCTCCTGCTTCTTTAGTAAATGGAGGAAGGTGAAGGCCCTTTACATGACACGCTAGGTGAGGTAGCAACGTGCCGTGAAAGAAAAGTCTGGGTGCTGGCGGCCATAAGAAGGCAAGAAGGCATGACTGAGGCGAGGAAGCTAATGAGCTGAAAACAATGCCTGTAGAAAAATGAAAAATGCTCTCTCTCACTCTCGAGACCACAGCTGCAGTCTTTTTCAAATGCGCCTGCTTATTTAGACTTTGTACAGAGCAATGTACAAAGTGGAGAAGAGTAATCCTGCATTGAGTAACCAATCTTCTGTAACTTAAAATCTTTACCTCCACTACGCTGCTGTGAACCAGGAACTCACTGAATCCCTGATGATCACAAAGGGACCCAAGAGGGATGGATCTTGGCCTCTTTGCATGCAAGTAAAGATTAAATCTAACAGTTTGAAGCATGTCATGACCCCAGGACAACAAAAGCTGATGTGAGAGTTGCTCCGAAAGATAATAATCTTTTGCATTCTTTGTAGTGTCCAAACACACCTTGACGCCAACCCACACAAATCCAACATAATCATGCAGGCGCACGCTCCGCGTAACTCAAGATCAATCAGCTGGTGCTGCTTTCTTAATATTAAATGATGGCGTTTCAAAAGGAACCAGGTGCTGCTGGAATGAGCCACATTTTTCAAAAAGTAATCAAATTCCTGCTGTGTCAGGGACATGTTCGCCGAGCACATCTGCAGCACGTAGACTTTGCATAATTTTTTTTCTTACCCACTGATTTTCTCTTTATAGTACTGTGGGAATATGGGGGAACACCAACAGCGGACAGAAATGGAAGACAAACTACCAAAACAGTGGGAATGAATATGCCATGGGCAACATTCACCTCAAGTCCCCACTGATGACAAAACAATACCTGAACAGCAGTGAAAAGCAGGCCTGCTTCAGAAAGACGATTATGCTAATGATTAATTATAAATAAACCCTTAATGATGACAGTCTGTAGTTTAACCTGATATTCAGTTTCATTTCAAATCCAATGTGCTGGAATATGAAGCTAAAACAACAAAAATGGCGTCACTGTCCAAATACTTATAAGAATACATATACAGTGAGCTCCATAATATATGGGTACAAACACATTCTTTCAAGACTTGACTCTGTATTCCACAATTTTTGATTTGTAATCAAACAATCTGCATGTGGTTAAAGTGCAGAGTCTTTGCTTTTATTAAAGGCGTTTGTCTGTATATATCAATGTATATGTACCCCAAAAAATGAATGGAAAAATCTTAATTTAATGATGTTTTTATGAGCCAAATTACGGTTGTTTGTTCTTTAGAATCTCCATGCCTCCCTTTCTGTTGCACTTTCTAGCATTTACATGTCTGAATGGTTCAGCTCTGCTTTTAATGAGCAAACTGGCCAAATTAAAACTAATTATTTATCCATGGGAATTTTCCACTTGGAGCTCTATATGGAGATGAGCCATTTAAAAATAATTTTCTTCATTTTTGAGTGCCTAAACATGTCAGTTTGTTTGAAATGTCATCCATTCCTGCTTGGGCAATATCAGAGCAACTCACAGGTAAACAACTGATATTCAGTGCATGCAGGTAAACCCTCATGTCTGATGAATGTAGTCTCCTGATATTGCACCAAGCAAAAAAGGAATTCATATGATTATGGCTTCTGGTGGCTCAGTGCTTTACAGCTTAGGTCTCCATCTAGGCTTCACGGATGTATGGACACACTTGAAAATGTTTCTTCTGGATGAAATAGTTGATTAATTGATAAATCTGTCGTTGACGCTTGGCAACGATGGAATGTCACGGTACCTGTCCAGAAGAATTCCATTACATGAGGATTGTACTTTCAAAAAAAAAAAAAAAAAAAAAACACGGGTTCCTATTGGTTAAAGGAAAAATACATGAAAAAAGAGGTCTGCTGTATCTATCGTTAATGTTTAAAGGCATTATGGTACAGGGAATATGGTTCCTGGATTTGTTATTTATTGTGAAAAAATTAACTTTCAGTGCATCACAGAGGCTTGAAAAAAGCATACGGAAAAAATAGCCGAAAAGGAAGGCGAAAGTCCTGCTGTTTAGCGTAGTGAGAGTTAAAGCTGAGATTATACAATATACAACAAATAATATTCATATTTCTTAGACAATGGGACACCAGCCACTCATTCAAAAAATAACCTGAATGATAATGATTTTCAGCCTCAGAGGTAGTGAATAAAATCCTGGCCAAAGAGGACAGTTTGACTGGCGGTGAAAACTGTAAACAATCAAATAACTGGCCTGCTCACACAAGCTGGAATATGACCATTGGTTAACATTCATGCGGAACTGCCACCAATTCTCACATGGCAAATGTCAAATTTGCCGTGTAGTTTTCATGAACTTTTAATTAACACTTACTGTGCATTTTAACAGGGCAAAAATTGAGTTTCTTAGATTTGCCAATCATTTCAACTAGAAAAGGTACACCCCCTCACCTCACCTCCCAACTTGAGTGTTCTTCTGCAGATAACCTCCAAACACAGTGTGTAAAGCAGTGGTATCAAAGTGGAATTAGACCGGACCGGACCACGGAGCCATCAACAATATAATTAAACATACTGAAAGGCCTGTGCCTGGGTATTTCTGTGCATCCTGAATATACTTCATTCACTGGCCTCCCTGAGGATCCACTGTCAATTTGTGATAGCAGCAGCCCACTCGCACAGTCCTCTCCCATGGTGCTTAACAATTTAACCTCTCTTATTAACCTGTCTTTCAAAACGTACTCCAGGTAACACAAAGACAAGGACTCCGATTGCATATGAAAATGTTTGTAGACCTCTGCGTCCCACGTAACTTCTCAGCTAAAAATGCCAGGTATAATCCCCACTGTGTATACACATGAATAAATTCAATGTTTGTTGTTATAGCCTTTCAATGAGAATGCCACTATCACCATACAGCTACTTCCTGTATTCAAAATGACAACGCCCACCCAAATTACAATTAGATACACAATATATGAGAGAAATTGAAATATGATTGTTTTTGGTTAGTCTTTGTATAATAATTGTCCATTGGCCTAAAACTTTAAGGAAGCATCATGACTTTGTTTACATGCCATAAATTTTTTAAAACTAAATTCAATACTTTAGGAAGGTTATCTGAATTTCTATTCCCCAGTGTGATAAAAGACATTATGTCAATTTTTTATGTCACCCTGTACAAATGCTTAGGAATGATTTAAACAAAATGCTATGCAAAATGCTATGCTTTCTTCACAAAATCTTCAGGAATGTATACGCTGTGTTCTGTGACTAATATCTTTTCCTTTATCATTGGAGCATATGGCAGTAAAGGTGTATATAGTGACAGACACACAAATAGAGACATACATACATGATAAAATACATGAGCATGTGACACCATAGCATAAGGACTGCAATGTCTGCTGGAGTCATACCCAGCTTTACTCTTACTGAGGAGTAAGGTAATGCAATTAAATTGAAAGGTGATGAGCTTAAAAAAAAAAAAAAAACTTAAGAGGGCAGCAGGTTCACATTGTGTAGTTATTTATTTATTTTTTATTACAGAATAAGCCTTGTATATGCCAATTTAATTAAGTTTTAATGGCTATTTATCACTGTTTAAGAGTACATTGGTTTCCCAGGGAGCCATCTTGTTTTCAGGAAATCTCAGTTTCCTGTGTAGTATTTCGTCTTTATAATTATTTTTCCTTGGTAAAGAGCAGCTTACCAGGAATTCAATGTTACTGCTTCAACAACCATGCTGTAGTTTTTTTGATTACCACTTTGATATTTATATCAATCTGCCAATATTACTCTCTTGAATTCATAGGTTTATGAACCGTACAGCTTGTGTTTTTGGCTTAGCTCCAGGTGCGTCTTAAATATTTGATGACTTTTGAAGGCCTCAGGTAAGCAATTACAGTCAAGTTAAAGATCAGTGAAGTTAAGAAAGTGAGTGACTAAATGCCTTCATGCTGCTAAACAGCGTCAACGGCATCTCCTGTACCACTGAGAAATAAGCCCTGGCATTTGGTAAGTTTGGAAGAGGAGTCACCCATCTTCTGCCTATTGTTTACCAGGCAAACTAACAATGCTGGTTTATCCCTGTATATAAATACAGCTTGGAAAAATCACTTTTTTTCCTATTCAGGTTCCTTAACAAATACTCTCTTAGCTACTTACGTGGTTACTGTATAAACTTTGACTGCACACTGCAATCATTTTAATGTGTCTGGAAAAATTAGACTCATCTATTTTACATTTCATAACTGCCCACACTTATGAATTCAGAGGTGTTCCACGTGGTGAATCACCCTATACAATGCAATCAGTGATTTATAGAAGAATTCTTGGTTTTCCTTCTTTTCTTTTCCTTTTTGGATTCAAAACACCAATTCCCTTCCACAATTCAGGATTAACATAATTTAAAGGTCAGATTCTCAAATATGTCTTATCGTCCCCTTGCAGAGATGTGGTCTTAATGCGATTCTTCTTTGCAATCAGTACGCCAGTATGCTCTTGGAGAAATGTATTAATTGCAGTAAGGTACTGAGAGAGAGAGAGAGAGAGAGAGAGAGAGAGGGAGAGATGGAAAATGAGCAGAAATAACAATGCTGGCAAATATGCAAATATTTTACAGGGGAAAAAATACAGACCATTTATACAGCTAGACTGAGACTGTCTTATATTAGGAATGGTCCTGAAACACTTCATGTTTGAAGAAATCATGTTCTGTTAATCATTGGCCTATCATATGGCTAAGACACTGTGATAGCGAGGCACTGAGCAAATGACAGCTCCACCCATTTTGGGGGTCATAAGGCTTCACTCTTCCATTACAGTTGTCTAACAGCAGTTATTCAGCTCTCCACATATGACTTATGCAGATGGATATCTGAATTGTTCTTGTTTCCATGGAAATTCATGATGTAATTACAACAATGAAAGGTCATTTACTGAAAGGGTGCCAGTGATTGTGCAGGTATATTAGACGTGGTATGCTGCATTAGAAAGCCAAAATAAACAAATGAAAAAATAATGATTTTATTGTAATTATTATTTATTTATTTTTTGCTTTTTCCTCATCTGGTTAATATTTTATTTATTATGATTCAGTATAATGTAATAACTTGAAAGATGATGATTCACTGTTCATTATAACTAAAATTCATATTACTTATCTCATCTTCATTTACTATAATAAATGCCAAATAAGGAACAAAATATGTAATATTGAATACAAAGGCAGCATACAGAATTTCAGTGCATTACAAGTTATTATTTCTAATAATGAAGCTGAAATGGTTTTGATCTAAGAATTCATTATTTAATCCTGACTTGTACAGTACTTATATTTCCCTGCTAAGCAGAACATAATTTCTGACTTATGCGGAAGACAATAAAAGGGAACTGTCATTTAATATACATTTATTTATTGCGTTCATATTCAATTGTTAATATTTAATGATTCAATCCCACAGTATGCATTCTTATACTGACTAATTCTCATGATTGCTGGATATGAAGCTAAAACCCTACATCCATGTAAGAAGAAACTTTCACCATTTTCACTTCATGACCAATGCAAAGTTAAAGAGGACTCAGGAAACATTATCACAAGCCCGTTTCATTTGTCTTCATCAGTTGGATTCAGGTTTTATTTTTTCTGCTTTTATAGTACTTGTTTTTGTGTTTCAGTCTACAATATTCATGTATGCCCATCATTACTATGTATGTTTCCAAAATGTATTCAGTAACAATCAATAAAAACACTAATAAAAGTCTGCTGAGCATTAAAATATAACTGAGACAAAACCCCCCTACGTTTAGACACCATCAAAGAGGGAATTGAATACTTACTGAAAGTATTTCTACCTTTTGTCTCTGTATGCGAATGCCAGTCACAGTCTTAGATAGTGAAATACCTGTGATCAGAAAGAAAAGCCATCTTAAGCTAGTGACAGCTGTGTTAACACAGAGTGTTAAAGGCCTTAGCCAACACCAGGGCTGAGGGTGATGAGTCAGCATTGTGTTTAATGCCAGGAGGAAGGGGAGTCCTGAGGGAGCTCTGTACCATTCGCATGGCTGTGGAAGTCTGTATGAGGCACTGCAGAATGCTGTGTATTAATAATAATAATAATAATAATAATAATAATAATAATAATAATTTGGTTTTTGCTATAAAAATTAATTTTGATTTCTTGTATTTACATTTAACCCTTTAAGCTGTAAGATCACTGTCAATGTTCTTGACAGATAATTGTAAAATAGATAGTTCTGGTCCTAGATGCTGCTAGTTCAATTGTAGTTCACCTTACTGTGTATAATATCACAGTGCATCTTTAACAAGGATTAAACCATTAAGTAACAGTCGTTACTGGTAATTGAAAGCAATGGAGTTCTAGAACAAAAAACTGACTCTTTAAAGGGTTAATTTCTATTCTCTACTGTCTTTTTCCAGGACCTCATCTTGACTGCCCTTTCCCTGAGCTCCAGGATTTGTACAGTTTTCTCCCCCCTAATTGGATTCTTTTATTGTTTTTTTTTCCCCTCCCCTACTTCAAACCGTCTCTTGTGCCACACAGGTCACTGCTGCTGAGTAAGGAGTGTCACAGGTAAGGGGTGTGCAGTCCTCTCATATGCTCCCCTGCACAATCCTATTTTTCAGTCTACAGGCACACTACTAAAGGAGGGCTAGTGCCTCTCAGAGGAGAAGCATATCTCTCAAAAATGACAACTGGCAGCCTCTGGGAGACCGGGATGTTATTGAGAGGAACTAAGGCACCAGTAATCCATTTAAGCCCACGCTATGGTACAAATTGGGGGGGGGGGGGGGGGGGGGAGTTTGTGGGGTCAAAGCCCACTGTGTCTCATTGCAGGCCAAAGCCAGGTGTCTGCTGGTCAAGGAGCTAATAGAAGATTCCAGAAGCTTAAATCTAATATTTCTCCAGTACTGGATCCAGCCTGTGTCTCTGAGTATCCCCCCTCCCAACACACACACACACACACACAAACACAAACACAGAATTGCTGAAAGATCCGGCTTTTTTATCAGGCTTTTTCCATAGAGAAGTGGTACAAAAAGAGAGCAGAAGATGAGGTACATGAAATGTGGGTGCTGTCTACATTCCCAGACTGCCCTTGTTCTTCCGTGGATAAAAAAAGCTTCTGTGCTTGGCGTGTTTGCGCTGAAGCCGTGGGTGGGCATGTGTCCTGCTAACACGGAATGAAAAAGCCCAGCAATTCATCTCCAGGGCGAAACTTCTCAGCTTAAACAATGAGCCGTCAGTGAAGAGTTATTATGGCAGGGGCACCGTAAAACGCCAAGGACCCGGCCTCGAGCGCGGCCGCCGACGGCTATCGCGGCTGGAATGGGCGTTCCCCCGCCGTTCTTGCCGGCTGCTGGGCCACGGGGTGCCGGGACATTACCAGCCCCAGTTTTATGGGTTTTTCACTTGAAGGCTGTGTTGCGGCAGAAAGGTGACCCTAGCGCCATTGAGGAAGAGATGCGGATCAGCACAAGCGAGGTGGCTTAGGTGGAGTGTGATCTGGCCAAGCTTAAATCTGAGCTGACGTTGGACATATGGGGCCGCAAAGCTTTAATCCCAGAGAAGAAGCCGTCTGGTGCTATCGAGGTACGGTCCCAGTGCTGGAGAGCAGATGCTCCAGTGAGCCATGCCCACCTGAGCCTCACCTTCACCTTTGAAGACTGCCACACCACTTCCTGTCTAACAGCCGCAGTTCCCAAACATACATCTCTTACACTCAACACAACATGTCATTGATATGATGATTCTGATATGATGTTTTGCCTCTCCAAACGTTATGGATGTAACAATACTAATGCACTCCAATTAGTATTCCAGTGTAATCTCACAATAACATAAATGTTGTCTAATACTCATGGAAAGTCATAGATGATATCATGTAATATTACGGGGAGAAATATGCAACAGAGAGTTTGTGTCAATGAGAACGGATTGCAACAGAGCACTGACTACCCTGTGTGAACAGCTGCAGCATGTCTGGTAGCACAAAATGAACAGGTAGAGCAAAACGACAACACCAGCTTTGTTTCAAAATGGCCGTTCTACCATTTGCCACACATTACAGCTGCTATTGCCCTCAAAGCTCTGTGAAAGGGTAACACAGCCCTGGTTTGAATGCCTGCACGATTTAAACAAAGGGCAAGAAAGTCAACACAATGAAACAAATCTGGGAAGTATTCCACAGGGATAAGATCCTGGGTTTTCCAAACCGCTATTTTACAGACACCTCCATTCTACAGCTTCAAATTCAACTGGATTTCCCAGATAGCCCTGAGTGCCTATGTGTGATCTGTGCACCGAATCATCATGTGTGTATTTAGCCTCTGGGAAACCTTTGGTAAATAGTGACAGTGATGTGCGGAAACTTCCGGAGCATCACCACCCACAGAGCTGCAGTCCTGGGAGGGGGGAGAGGGGTTTTAGATATGCATCTTTCTTTTGTTCCGTTGCCTTGCAGCCTCAGACCGGTCCTTTCACAGAGACACGCACCGAATGTACGATGACCATCACATGAGTCCCTGTCACCCTTGCGATTGTTTGAGACAGGTCAGGATTACTGATGCTTTACTGTCTGTCTTGACGAGTGTTTCCGAGGCAACACGTGAGACGATGCCCAACGACATCAGAAGTGAAAAGAAAAAGTTTGCTTCCTGTGCAACAGAGCCAAAAACACTCACGGATCGTAAAGTGATCAAATGTTGATAAAAGGGTAAATTAATGAAAGGCTCTGGGAAACTGCTCATTACTGAATTAAAGATGAATGCCCTCAGTGTTAATGAGAGGAAATGTACTTAATTTGTCCCCTTGCAGAGGATTAGCAAACTGCATTATGGGAGGAGGAAGAATCCTGGGTTTTACACATACACAGCCCGGCATTCTCCGTCCTTCTTTCGCAACCAAGCTTTTCCGATCATGAAGCATGTGATCGAAGACTCTGCATCCACAGCTAGTAGAAAAATGTAGAGTATTAACACTGGAAACACCTAGAACATGGATACATGGAGGAAAGATAGCACCAAGAAGTGAATATCTAACCGGTGGATAGCTAATCTACGCTTTGACCTTGAACAAAACAGATAACCTCCAGCCTACATCTTAGAGAGGCGGGGTCCCTGCTTTTTTTGTGTCACAGAAAGCAAGGTTACGAGAACATCGGCAAGCCTTGCAATACACAGCAGTCCTTGGCCCTAAGGGAACAGCCGTCCCTGTTAAAACCTCCATTTTCTCTCCGTGCGTGAGATTATATCGGGCCTTGGGGCCTAAGCAACCCTAGCTGTTCCTTAGAGCCACTTGCCGCTAAACTGGCGAAAATGAAAAGTGCACACCGGTGTGGAAAAAAGAAGCAATAATTGATTTAAGGTCACCTGGTCTCATATTTCATATGGGCTGTGACCTTGTCTGGCGGTTTGATCCATACGCGGGCCATTCCTGCACGTAGCAGTGCTTACTTATCCGTGACACTTCAGGAGTGCCAAGGATCATGTGCTGACTGCTTATGTGCAAACCAATAAAACAGCCGCCCCCCTCCCAAAAAAAAATAAAAATAAAAGATATATTCTCTGAATCGACCAAATGCAAGTAACGGCCACAGGCGAATAACCAAACTGTAAAACACAAAACATACATCTGTTGTCACCTCTTAAAAAGTGAATAAATCCCTCGGTACGCGTTCCAAACTGACCCAGCAAAATAAATGGCCAGATTGGTTTACGAATGCGAAAATGTGCACTTGTCATCACAATGCCTTGGGTGCGAGAGGAAGTTGAAATAGATGAATCAGCAGAATGCAACTTTTTTGGAGCCCAGCCTTTGGTTTTCGCTGGCGAAAAAGAAAACCCTGAAAACACAGAAAAACATGAACGTGTTAAATGAAGTCCCGAGGCTGGAGCTGCTCTGCATGCAGTTTTTTAATAATGGGAGGCTCTGTACCACTGCACCTGCTCCCTGGACTGCACTGCAAGAGGAACCTTCTCCTCAGGATTATATTTTTAAAAATCTCGTATTGTGTCTGGCCCGCAGAGCAAAACTCTTTGCCGGTGCCCTAGTTGAAGTGTGAAAGTGTTTCCCTTTTTGTCAGTTCCCTAACGTCAAATAAGGAGGACTGCGGTATCAAAGCGCTCTATTGTGGAATGCAATTTCCCTGCCGGAAAAGGGGGAGAATCGCAGGGTGGCGGCTGCCATTATGGGCATGACCTCACCCCGTTTTTCAGCGTTCGCCATTATCTGCAGTGGTGCTATAACCGTCTCTTGACTTTTTTTTCATGGCTGCTTGGGCTTTTTCGTCAACAAGCCTTCTTAGAATTCTTGAAAAGGGCTTTTTCATTGCTTCTATTGTAATATGTGGAATGCTTGCTCTCAATGGGGTTTTTTTTTTAGAAATGTAAAAGTTAAAAAAAAAAAAAATGTTGTCAAAGCGATGAATGACGTTTATACAGCAGAGGGAAATCAGACTTCCTGAAAGATGTTTCTAATCATTACTTGTGCTGTTATAATGCCTAAAAGATAGGATTCACATGCACTGATTTTCCATTTATTAATAAAAGAGTAATTAATATCCAGTCCTGCATAACATTATTTGAAAAAAAAGATAAATCATTATTTGAATCAGTTAATTATAAAGCTGTTATGCACTTGAGTACTTGCATACAATAATGTGTTTAACCACACTGAACTCAGATAATACAATCAAAAAACAGAAGAAAATGTAACACTCTCTGCACATTTTTATAGTTTGTCAACTCAGCAGTTTTTACAGCAACCCTTCAACACGTATTATAAATTACATTGAACATTTCTTCTGTCTTATATGCAGACTTTCCCCATGGGGTGATTGACACACATTATCTAACATTCTTACTTAGCATCAAGTCGCATCAAGTTCAATCAATGTTAAATAATACAAAATATATACCACTAAACTAATCTTGATGAGACATTAACTTTAAGCTTACTATGTATTATTGGATAAAAAGGCAGACTGACTGCATTCCAAAATGATGACAAAAGGTCACAAAACTGCCCTTTCAAGCAGTCCATTCATTTAGCTTTTTCCAGTCTAACATATTCTACTGGATTGACCTGAGATCTGTACTTCCCTCAATCTGGTTATTTTAACATATTATTAAATTTTAATAACGTAAATGAGGAAACTCAAGAGAGGCCCTGACAAACCAGGAAATGGGCAAAAATTGGCCAATGAGCCATTCCCAGGAGGTGGAGCTTTTTGTGGTGCGACTCTTCCCTGAGTCTGGCTTTGTGATAAACAACTACCGCAAGTGGGGCCTGCTCACAGCCAGGGATTTGAGGGGTTTGCAGCACAATGTGCCTGTGCAATACTGATTTAATCACGGCTGGCATTTTCGCGCCGGCCCCCCTGCCTGCGCCCCTCGCTGCCCCGCTGCAGAAAGCGCGCCTCCGTTTCCGGCCCGCGGGGCCCAGCGGAAGCAGCACTTAAAGAAACTGAAGTGTAATTAATGCCCACTGGAAGAGAAGTGACCCGTCACGAAGAGCACGTTCTGCCCAGGCCCGGGTAAGGCTTCTGTCAGAACACTGACTGTAGGGAGGCAGGCTTCGCGGGAGGGAGTGGGAACAGGCTGCCGGAGCGTTTAAATTTGGGGTCCGGCTGCTGCGCTCACAAGGCTCCAGATCATCGTAACTCTCTAACGCCCCTGAGCCCCATCCACCACGCTTCCAGTGCTGCCTTTGGTACAGGTCAGGCTCCTTTGAAGACCTGTCTCGTCCCATCCTAAACCTTGGAATAACCTGCAGATAAGTACCATTTCACAATAGTGCTTTTGTTCCTCCTGATTTTATCTTACCTGTGGTTTTCAGCTTCAAGCTTACAAGCACTCTGGAAGGGAAGGACCGCAGGAAGTCTGCATTTGCATACACTCCGTGTCCTGGTCACATGACTTTAAGCACAGAGTACCCGGAAGTGTCATGCTTCCACCATTTACGGCAGACCACAGTAACCATTCTTCACAAGATGGTCTCGAATTAAGACTTCTCTTTGCCTTCTTTGCCTGTCTCATATGCTGACAAACGGGACAGGAGCCAGGATGCGACCTCATCTCAATTCCAGCCGAGTAATAGCAAATAAAAAAGGTAAAAAAAGCTGCTGATTTTCCAAAACAGTCTCTGATTTATGGTCCCAGAATTCACCGGCTGTTGAATGATATATAAAACTGCACAGGCAAGAGTCACTTCTGTTTACTCGTTTAAAATTTATCTCCTCCAATGCCACGCCTTAAGAAGCAATTTCTCATAAGAGCTAGCTCAGGGAAAAACAATGGTGCATTATAATAAAAGCACATAAAACAACACATGCTGCTCAGAGAGCGCTTTTTGAATTGGAATTAGGGCCTTCAATTCCCCGCAATGTGGCTGGAGAGAGAGGCCTTGCTAAAGACACCTGGTGTCCCCACCGACAGCTTGGCCTAGCAGCAGAGCTACCCAATCACAGCACAACCCCGCGAACAGCCGTCTGAGCAGCAGAGTTATTCCTGCAATCAAAGGCAATACCAGCAGGGTTCAGTGTTCAGTGTTCAAGAAGAACACGCACTTCAAATTTCAATGAAAACATGCCTCCCTGCCCAGGCACCTCAATCTGTTCTAAAACTTGATCTGACTCAGAGGTCAGAGAAGTCACGTCTTGTTGACTGTTAACCAACGGAATAAGGACACTGGGCCTAGAGGTCTGTCCATCAACACATTTTCATGTTATAAGCTGCATCCACCAGGTGGCTTTGGAGGGATTTGATTTGTTTTCTGCACCATGTGCACAGTGATACCTGTTACTCTGTACAAGTCCTGCGCCACATTGGATGCTGGGATGAAGACCTACATTTTCTGTAAATGTTTACAAACTTAACATGACATTTTATAGACCGGACAGTACATTATTAATATTATAATTAATTATTACACTAAACATTTTAATAGGGTTATAAATGTCTCACTGGCTGGTCATTGACAGATTGTGTGATTCACATTTGCATATTGCACTTACCCCTACAGGACGCAGAGCACATAGCAGTTGAAGAGCAAATAAGAGGGATAATGAATGTGTTGAGCCAAGATTTAAAAAAAAAAAAGAATTGACAGGGATACTCTCAAAGATGCCTTCAAAGTTTGGGGTTTTTGTCATTGGGAATTATGTGGAAAAACCCTGTCTTCAGACCTGCTTAATGAATGACAACAGCAAGAGACACCCCAAAACCATTTTTCTGCTTTGAGTTTCCAACATTAAGCCCATTAATTTCCTTTTTTGGAGCTGAGACTACTAACAACGCCAACCCTGGGCCCATGATTGCAGGCCTAATCCCTGTCCTCGGAGAGATACCGGGAAAAAAGGGGGCTTAATTAGCCTGATAAGCCCACTCAACGAGGCGATTGATACTTACTATAAACCCAGGAATGAGCAAAATGAATACAAAGCAAATGGAGGAAAGAGTTGAGGTAGAAGCATTGACTGTCTGACAAAAAGGGTCATTCTTTACTCCATCACCTCTCATCCATCTAAATCCTATTGCTGCCCACCTGTTTCCATACTAAGAGGCTTAAGCTGAAGCACCCGTGTCAAGCACAAACTTGCTTACCTTTTCATAATTCAAAGATTATGGAAAGGCAAAAAGATTTTATATACAGGCCCACACACACACACACACACATTTACATTATATACTGTATATATGTGTGTGTGTGTGTGTGTATGTATGTATACTGCATTAACATATGTTATTTTCAAATTGTAATAGGAAACAGTGATTGGGAATTATCATCTTCATGCAGAATGGCCTCTATTCTGTTTGATCATTGTGCTTTTGTGGCATGTGTATTTAAAAGTCTGCTTCTCACTGATGAGCATAATGTCCTCTAAAAATGAGTTTAAAACAATGTTGTGTAAGAAATGAGAAAAGATTGTTTAAATCAGTTTGTCAGTGTGAAGAACAAAGAACTCTGGGGCTGGATTAGGTGCGGGACGTTGATGTGGTGCAAACTGCTCACTTCCCTGCACTCTATCTCTCTCCACTCTCTTTGCGCAGGGTTATCTCACCAGCTGGGTCATATAGATAGCCAGGCACTACCGTATGTAGTACTCAGTTTTTAATTATGGCTGGTATTGGGGTGACATGACTTCCTGCACTAACAATGGAAATCCATCTCACGAACCTGATGTGATCTTTTGATTAGGTAGCCCCAGTTCATCGTCATCACAAACACACACAGCAGCAGTGAAGCCACAGAGAAAGAGCTACCAATCACTGAGCTCATCATAACAGCTACATCAGCAGCATGGTGTCACATTCGAGGAAAATCTTGCTCGCAGACTGATTCGCGTCTCACATATAAACCTCCCCACCCCCCGCCTGCAAGTGAAATTGGTTCAAAAACGAAAAAAACGCATTTCCAAATAAATCAAAACAACGAGCGCCGGTTTGATCTGTCGAACAGAGGCCCTGGTCGTGCTCAAATTAACGAGAACGGTGAAGGCGTTAGCTCCATCTTTAAAGCACAAACGTGTCTCCTTTGATAATTCCGCCTCATTACCCAGCGAACATGGGTGCCCTAATGTACCCACTTCAACACCAACGTTTCTGGCGAATCTGATTGTGCAGGATATATAGCATGCTGTTGAGTGCCATTTGTCATTTATTTATTCTATCTTTTGTTTAGTTGTTGGTGAAAATACAATAGTGCTGACATATTTTCAAACACAAGAGCATGATGCATTCTACATAGGACCGGATTCAATCAACATTTTTTCTTAGCTTTACAAATAGATGCAAGACTGAGGATTTTTCTTCACAAACACAGCCTGGCGAGTTCGTTTTTGTGATCATTTCAATTTGCCAAGCTGTGTTTGTGAAACAACAACAGAACAAACAAACACTAGTAATTAATCATAGAATCAAGGACAACATTTTCCTTTCACTTAGAATCAAAATCCTTCAAAATCCTAGAATTAAAAAAAAAACAAAAAAAAAAAAACAAGGACATAAAAGAGAAAACATATTTCCTGAAATAAATCAATGGGTAAATTCAGAAATCATGACCACCAAAAAAGAAATAGTGCAATGGTTGCATTTATTTGTAAATCAAAGTTAAGGCCAAATTGTTAATTGAATGCAGGACAAGAACTTAAGGACACATGTTGACTGAATCCAAGTCACAGTATGTATAGACTGCCTAATAAAAATAGGCTAATTTTCCATCGCTTGCCTCTGGTAATAACCTATAGGGTGTTACTTTGCATACAGAAGGCTGGCCCCCACTCTGTGAAACCTGCATATGTTACATACCAGTGGAAGACTGCCGAGATCCCACGTTCTGTGCTGCCACTTGGCTCCAGATTAACATTGTATCGAGAGAAGGCTGAGAGAAAGGCACATGCAGACACTACACACCCACACACACACACACACAGACACACACACACACACACACACACACACACACACACAAAACCCTGCAGAATTATTTATGAGACATTTTCATATCTACCAAAGGCTCAGGCTGGGGCCAAATTGTATTAGGGAAGATTAACTCCAAGGCTCCTTTTGTGGACAACATGGCTCCACCAATTTACACAACCCACTGCTTGTCATCTTAGGTAAAAATATAATGCTTTGAGGAGTGTGTGCTACACACTGTATGGGGAGAAAGCAATTTCTTCATCTGAGGTGGAGAATTAAGATCCTCCTGAAGCTTCAACTGAACCTGTCGGCTCTCATCAGTCTGGTTGTGGTCTTTTAATGATCATAGAACAGAAACACAGCAAGAGACATCCGACCAAACGTGCAAATCCGGAAAATTATGATTTTTGAACTTGATTTATAAAAATGTTCAGGTAGACCAAAACCAAAAAGGGTCTCTTCAGGGTATTTTCAGAGATGAAAGACTCATATTCCTTTGCTCTGTAAAAACCAGCTACTCTTGAGTGATAATACTGTATCTGTTGTCATATAAGAAAAAGTACACCATAGCAATGACATACTGGAAAATTACAAGAGTTACAGTGCATTAAAGAATATTAGAATAATCATGGTTACAGTAATCCAATGACAAGGCGGACCCATTATAATGTTGCAGAAACAGTTGGACAACAGTCCACAAGGCCTTAATGCACTCTAATGAGATTAACAGACATTAATACTGCCTTCCTTTCCTTGGCCAGAAACACAAAGCATCCCTGAACTGCTGGCTTTGGCTAAAGCCCCACTCCAAGTGAAACATTTTATTGTTGCTTTTTCTCCGTTGTGTTCATGTTAAAATGGAATTATGCTCCAGAGGCTGATAAATATGGCGGAACACATCTGGCAGGCCACCATCAAAACTGCCCCCTTGAAAACAGAGGCTGTTTATTTTTTGTTTCCTCCTCCTGTAAATGGGAGAGTGCTGTGC
The DNA here is from genome assembly GCF_013347855.1 of Anguilla anguilla. NCBI lineage: Eukaryota > Metazoa > Chordata > Actinopteri > Anguilliformes > Anguillidae > Anguilla > Anguilla anguilla. The sequence goes on along the minus strand of NC_049216.1, from coordinate 22,781,945 downwards.
AGGTAATGGCATCTGAAAGGCTGAAGATGACATCTGTGTACACTGAGAGTGCGCTAAATGGCATGCGTAGCATGGGGTTATGCTAAAATCTCCCGGAATCCACCTTGCTGATGGGCAGGGAGAGACTGTTTGATTTTATGTGCCTCTTCTCACGGCGGTAACTGTACCTCCACCTCCTAGCACTGCGCAGCATGACGAGGGGATGTGAAGAGCAGCGAGAGCAAAGGGGCCTCGCACAGTCAACGGGGAGAGCAGCCATTAGGCATTAAAGTGCAATTTGCAATGGCAGCATGATGGAGGAATGCTTTACAGTGCTTTTGTTTGCGGGTCCAGCTGGAACGGCGAAGGGGAATTAGGCACACTCAGCCCGGGTAGCACTTGACACACCGTTCTTAATTACACCACGGTCAGAGAGGTCATCAAAACCCATTCAAAATGGGTGCTTATCCTGCGCTTACCACGAAGCGCTTGGCTCATTTGTTTCCACAAGGCAGTTAAAAGCAGCATTGTCTTCCACGGGAAATAACAACGCTACAGTAACCTCATTCACAATCTAATTTGTCCTTAATGCAGCATCATTTTGAGACATACAGCAGCCTGAAGGGACCAAGTGCCATAGAGCGGTAAATAAAGGCTTGTACTGTTTCCATCCCTCCTTGGACTCTACATGACAGCTATGCTGAATTAACCACATTAAAGTACCGAAGTACTGTACAGTAAAAAATAAATGGAACATATCAAACCATTTCAAGTTGAAGGTTTCAATTACTTCTGCAAAAAATGTTCAAACACAATGGCAATTTTAGCCTTTTTTTCAGGAGATGCACTTACTGTAAATCATTTGGCCCAAGCGTAGTAAAAGACAAAAAGACGAATGCCATTAATAGCTGCATTTACAGGGGGCTGCTACATCAGCTGTTTCTTTGCAGACACTGATATGCACGTGCTCCCTGAAAGCTTAGAAAGCAGAGACTATGGAGGAACCCGTACTGTAACCACAACCACTCCCTCTCCCAATGTAATTTACAGCACTCCCAAACCATTTTGACATGCCTGTCAATCATCACGTTCCTGCAAATGGCGCGTACCGCCTCATCGTTCCACCTGGCAACAGAGGAACCGCACAGGCATTAAGCCCGCCCACCTTCTCCTGCAATACTGCAGCAAGGAATATAGACTCCTCCACTGTGGGGCTGCTTGACTTGTAGTCAGCATAATCCTGCAATCCAAACCTTTGATCTCTGACCACTCAGGGTACTGCACAGGCAAAGCAGACCTCCCATGGCCAGGTACACAACAATGTCTGATGGGAAAAATAATAATAATAAAATAAAAATAAAAGATTTTTGTGTTAATAATGTGCACTGCACACACAGATCTGTGGCATGTATGTCCAAGCAGCCACCAACTTTGCTAAATCAAATTTCAATGATTACAGACAAATTTCAATGATGACAGATATACTGCCATTCTTTTGTGTTAATAACACAAAGATTAGTAACACAGCCAGCCAATCACTGCAGTAACCTGCAGTGTGCAGTTTCCTGTGATTGCTAACATAAGCGGTACTCAGGAAATTTGCTCTTAACATCGATCAACACTTTTGACAGCTGTGAGATTCATAATGCTCTGCAGTTCATTAAAAACACCAAACCTATTTGTCGATCAAAGTTAAAAAAATAAAATAAAAAATTGCTGCTTAGATTGCCCCATGACTGAAGGGGCGGAAGTATGAGGCAGTGAAAAGGCACTGCTGTTGAGCCCTTGAGCAAGGGAAACAGAGAACATTTTGGAACATCTCCATATAACAGATTGTTCGTTTTAATTGTTTAATCATAATTATCCAGTTGTCAATGTATGGAACAGCTTGGAAGACGATGCAGTAGAGACCCTTGCAGTATTTGAAGTCTAAGCTTGGTGCATTGGAGGATACTCTCCAGTTTGGGCTGACTGGCTTGTTCTCATTGTTGTTTTCTCATGTTCTTACACCCCTCCCATGAAAACCGTGCCCTGCGTAGAGCAAATTTTGCATTAGGCATTAACGCCAAGCAGTAATAAGTTACCGCTCATTGAAATAACACTTTGGCTAAGTAAACAGCAGGGCATTAACACCTGCTGGCTATTGGCATTTATAAGAGTGTAGCCATTGTGTAGCTTCCTGTGCCACTGGCACTCAGAAATACACACTTGGAAATCGGTGGCATTCTTTGAAAGGGCAGCTGGTTTACTTCAGGGACTTCCCCCAGTGGTTTAAAATCAGTGTCTGGTGTGTGGAAGTCACATTTCCCTCATGCAAACCCCTGCCCCCCTGTCATTATTCAAATCGCTCTCTTTGCAAGAAGACTTCTTCCTCTCCCCCCCCCCCCCCCCCCCCCCCCACACCCTCAGGTGGGAATACACAACAGGCATGAAACAGAATATTCCTCTCTTCTGACATTTCAGAGGGATTTCATGTGTGCTGCACCTGCAGCCTACAGTAATTTAATTAGCTTAATCGTTTCTACAACAAAATGATACCAGGAAAGAAGAAAAAAAAAGCAGCCAGTTAACATTTTCAGTTAAACGGCGCATTGAAACGGTGCAAAGAACCTTTGGTTTAAATGTTTTATACCTTGATTATTTATACTATTATTGGGAATAATGAACAGGAGGAGTCCATTTCAAAGCAGAGGAATTACAAAAGTACAGCTTAAATCAGCATGCAAAAAGCAAGTGTGTCAATGTCAAAGCTGGGAATAACTGAGGAACACTGAGCTGCATGAAAATGTATGGATCTCGCTGATTTGTTGCGCCTGTAAGAGAGCGCAGTTTTGGCTGTTGCTGTCAAGGCTTAAGGTGGGGGTGCCCAACCCTGGGCCTGGAAAGCCACAGGGTCTCCCACTTTGTACTTTCATATAAAAATCACCAAACTGATGAGACCTGACTGAGGACCAACCTCTTTAGACCGTACCTCACCTCCTCAACCTCGCCTCTCTTTAGCAACTTCACCTAGCCCTAACACCTCATAAGGGCCTTGGTGCTGTTGCCTGTTAATTGAGTTCAATACTCATTAGGGTTTGTTTTCTTCTTATTTGTACATCTTAGTTTAATGCTCAATAGGGTATCTGCTGACAAGCCGTCAATCCAGCCTGGACTTTTCACACTGAAGATGTCCAATCTGCCTTTCTTGTGACTGACAGTGCTAAGTCTCCTTCACCTCTGAGATCACTGCTCTGCAGAGGTGGAAGGTCCAGGGGTCAGAAAGTAAAAGTCCTGCCACGTTTTTCTTCCACCCATGAACTCAGCCAGCTGATTTCACTAATTAGTTTGACCTCCTGGCTGAAGAATTGTGCAAATTAGCTAACTGAGGTGATTCAAACAAAATTCTGCAAAGGACTTTTACTTTCTGAGCCTGGATTGTCACCCTTGCTATTCTGGAACTTTGATTTGTTGGATTCAGAAATAGCTGAGCAATGTGATACCATCTGTTTTTATTACCCGTGCATTAATGGGCTGCCCGTGACAAGAAATACACTACAGTATTGAAATAAACACTCAAATACCCATATATAACCCCCTGATGCATCTGGGGGTTTGATCCACAGTAATACAACTTTCTGTACTGAGATTCCATCTCTATCTGTAACCATCTCTGCTGTCCCCCTGTATAAATAAAGAGGAAAACAGACATAAGGTGGGAGGACCATCTACTCCCCCTTTAAAAAAACAAACATACACACAAACAAACAAACAAAAAACATTGTAGCAAAAACAATAAGTGTCCATATAAGTCAAACTTAAATTTGTGAGCTGCCTGAGCTTGTTACAAAATATATGAGCAAACATCTTTTTTCGTTATGGATCTATACTTAATATTTATGAAAAATGCATACTGTTTGTTGTATTCAGTTCCTGAACAAGTGTGACACTAGACAGGACACATCAAGCAGGCCCTGTTTCCATACTAAATAACCAGATGCACTTGCACTTTCAACCGATTGTCCAGTGCATCTCGGATATATAATTGATAAAATTAACACATAATGAGCAGAAATCCAGGAAGGGATCCCCGGACACAGTAAGAGCAGTAAGTGCATGCCCGACGCCAACATCAGAGGGAAATGACCTCACCAGCTTCCTGGCACCAAATCAAAACTTTTCCATAGACAAGTACATAGGCAAGCAGAGTTGTATGGATTTTTATGGGGTATTTATTATTTTATTTGACACCAGATAGATTGCCATCAAATGTGTAAGCATTTAGCTTGAAGAGAAAATAATAACTATTCAATGGAATCCTTGCAATGCACCTGATTTAAAGATTAGCAGGTAAGCCGTTCCATTTTTCTGTGAGTCCACATTGCAACGCATAACTGATTTGGATTGAGAGCAGAATGATGCATGACGGCTTAAGCTGTGACAGATTGTCATGTGCATGCTTTTGACACATGTGCAATCTGGTGCACGATTGCATGGTGACACAATGCAGTCTGTAAGTATTTGGACAGTGACACAAATTTGTTGTTTTGTCTCTGCACTCACATTGGATTTGAAATGAATCAATGCATGTGAGGTTAGAATGCAGACTGTCAACTTTTGTTTGAGGGTATTTGCGTCCATATTGGGTGATCCATGTAGGAATTTCAGCCCTTTCCATCCCCACATTTCAGGGGAGCAAAAGTAATTGGACAAAAACAAAATAAGTCATCATATTTTGTACTTGGTTGAAAATCCTTTGACTGCCTGAAGTCTGCAATCCATAGACAGCACCAGCAGATGCTAGGTATCTTCCGTGGTGATGCTGTGCCAGGCCTGTACTGCAGCTATATTCAGTTCCTGTTTGCTTTTGGGGTTGTTTTGCCTTCAGTCTTGTCTTCAGCAAGTGAAACACATATTCAATTGGATTCAAGATGAGTGATTCAATTAGCCAGTCCACTTTTTGGCTCTGAAAAACTTGGTTCCTTTAGCAGTATGTTTGGGGTCATTGTCTTGCTACAAGATGAAGCACCATCCAATGAGTTTTGAGGCATTTGGTCAGATCTAAGCAGAAAAGATGATTCTGCGCACTTTACTTCTGTAGTGAACCCTTTGAGGTTATGCCAGTGTAGACTTCTCTTTATGATAGAATTTGACATACCTGCCTGCCTTTGACATGCCTACATTCTGGACAGTGTTCCTGATCTGGGGCTCATTTCACAAAAGTGATTTGCGAGGATTTTCACTCACAGATCGCAATATCTTGTCAAAACACATTTCACAAAAACGCATCGCTTGCGAATTTCAAATAAAACTGGTATGACTACAGACCTCTCACACAACCATTTTCCCCCCTTGCAAATACATTGTTTCCTCTGATAGTGCAGACAGGAAGGTAGGCTGCAGAAACAATTTTTCATGATCATGCCCACCCTTTAGATAGCTACAGAGATAATGCGATGATTGAACGATATACAATTCTATTGCGCGAAATATTACGTTGTGACCTTCTTGAGTGAAATCTTAGGGAAATCACTAACAGGAGCATGGCCTTCACGCTTCAAGTGTTCCCTTACAAAAAGTAAGTACATAAACATTTTTAAAAGTATAGGCTACTTAAGTACATCAGGTTTATTTAAAAGTATATATTTTCATATATTGTAAGTACTGTATAAAACTAATTTAGTCAATTTGCATTATAATACACCAAAAGTATTTCCTGGAATACACATATCGTTGATTCTATCTAACAAGTGCATCCTAAAGCAGTATATATATATATATATATATATATATATATATATATATATATATAAAATTTTAAAACCATTTACGTCTGGAAAGAGAAAAGAAAGTGCACTCTCTGTGATTTTGTTCAGAAAAAGTCTACTTTCAGGCATATTTTTCTAAACTTCTTTTTTGTAAGCATTGACAGCTTCATGCGATAGCTTTCTTGAGGTAGTCAGACAATGCAATGGAATAAGCAACACCTCGATCCAGATATGTCCGTAAAAGCGATATTGTAAATTTCAGTCGACTTCCTGGGCCCAAGCACAGACCTCAAGTTATACTTGTACTTATTTTTTGGTCTCCCAAAAGTCCTTGGTGTAATTCCCAAACAGGACAACGGCTGTGAAAGAATGCATCATTGTTTTGTGCGTAGAAAAGGCTACCATTCAGAAAACATACAAGTTGTATGTAATGCCAGTTACAGAGTAGGTCATATAAATACCCTGGGAGCACGCAAAACAGCTACATTTGGAGCAACTCTGATTCATGTCATCGTTTTGTCTCAGATGACATTACTGATAAACTGCCTCTAGGTGACAGTGGGTAGGTTTAATTTGAATATTTCAAATAGCAAAACGGCTAACGTTACAATAAAGTGTAGGCTATGTTAGGTCTACTGGGGAGGTGTAAGAGTTCAAATAAAATAAATCATTAAAATTACATCTTTATATTACAACGTAAGCCTATAATTCAAATCTCATCTGACCGTAAGCAGAATTTTTCCACCCCTCAGATAGGCTACCCCTTGAAACCTAGCAAAAATATGATATAAAGCCAAAATGAGGCAGGCGGATGAGAATGATAGCTGAGTTATTGTACACACTTGCTACATGCATTCATGGCAACTGCAATTTTTGGGTGAAATGCTCAAAAAAGAGCAGGAAATAACTCTCATCTCGCATGTTGCAACTGAAACAAGCCACTGTTGAAATTTTTCTTCAAAATTTCAAGTATTCTTCAGTCATCCATTACAGTGGTCTTCCATGGTCTACCAGTTTGTTTGCTATTGAGGAGCTCACCAGTGTGTTCTTGCTTCTTAACAATGTGCCAAACTGTTAATTTTGATACACCCAATGCTTGGCTATGTCTCTGATCGATTTATTCTGATTTTCCACCCCGTGATGGCCTGCTTTATTGGCATTGACACTTACTTGATCTTATTTAGTAAAATAAAACCGCAACAAACTACAAATACAAATACCACAGCTAGAATCAAATCTAGACCTTTTGTTATACAATCTAATGATGCAACAACACATAGCTAGCTGCCCAAGAAAAAACTGAGCTTGCCAATTGTCCCATTACTGTTGGTCCCCCAAAAATGGTGGGAGTATGTATAAAAAGGGCTACGATTGAGTGGTCCACTCAATTTGGATGCAAATACTCTCAAATTAAAGCTGACAGACAGCACTTTAACATCACATTCACCATTTCATTTCTAATCCATGCTTTCTAATCATGCTGGAGTGCAGTAATTGTGTTACTGTGAAAACACTTATGAACTGTTTAAGGTGATAAAAGTGACACAATATAAAATGCAGTGGCACTTTGACAAGATGTGCTTCTTAGGAATTTGTCCATTTTATCTATCTGTGGTTCTTCATTTAGGCAATCTCATTTCATTATACAGACTAAGGAGGTTGTAGTTTGGGATGTTGGGGGGGTGGAGTCATTAAATCGGTTTTATATTGTGATTTGTTTTCATTTTGTGGTGATCATCAAAACTGATATAGCCAACACTGCAATATAACATATTGTAAAACAACTGATTAAATTTGTTACTCAAAGTAATGAACAAAGAGCTATGATGTTAGGACTGAATTCTGTACAGCATTTTGTACAATGTTATATTATACCTGTATAAGTAAACGTACACTAAAGGCATACTAATAATACAGCATACAGGAATAATAATTCTGATGCTGTACAGGTAGAATACTATAGCCTAATTCAGCTATAACAGTAATGTATTGCGTGGGTACATAGATACTGTAGGGCTGTTACTTTATGATTGTTAAAGCATGCTGTATGGTTTTATATGGCTGTTAGCTGTATAACTCAGGTATTTGTTTTATGTATTATGTATTTGATTTATATTATATTTTGTAATTTTTATCATTTGTATTTGTATAATGGTTGTATAAGCATCAATCAATAAGTGATATCACAGTGATCACCAGAAAGAAGTCAGGTGATTCTGTGAAAACCAGGGGTTTGTCAAGTTTGTATCATGAAGCTAAATATACATAGGATCATGGCTTCAGCTACTGTATAACTTACATAGTGCAATCTAGCTAGCTCGATCAAAGCTAGTGTGTTAAGGGTGCTCACAAACTTGCCATCTAGAATTGTATTTAACTTTAAAACTTAACGTGATACCACTGTTGTACTTTCTCCTTGCAATTCTAAGCTTTCAAAAGTTCCAAAAGCCTGAGGCAAACCAGCTAAAGTTTGTCCTCCAAACTTTTTTTCTAGTTCATTTATTTCTTCCATTTTATATACTCTCAGGTCAAATGCCTTGTTCAAGGGTTCAACTGCAGCACTCAAACCCTCCCACCCCACCACCACTAAAAAAAAACAAAAAAACACTCAGACATGATAAAGTATCTCAGTAAATGGAGCACATTTTGTACTAACAACAAAACAGACGGAAACACAATACTGTGTCACTGTGGAATTCCAACTGACAGCAGAGACTGTGACTGCTCAAATGGCATGCAAACACTCCAGAAGAAGAGACATTAGAATTACACCAAGGATGCATGTCTCTGAGAGACAAGAGCACACTGAGTGGGATGTCGATGTCTGGTCCAGGCTTGAGGCATTCATGGCGACTGACGCTGCCCAAACAGCCTTCAGGCAGCACCACATGCAGGCCTTCCTCTCAAATAGCCCAGTACAGATGGCGGATTCAGTGGCTGTCGCATGTCTATAAAGCCTTGAAATTGTTGTTAGGTTGGCAAGACGAGTCAGCAAGCACTGCGAGGGAAGGGAACGACTCCTACATGCTGGATGTACACATTATTCAGAGTAAGGAATTAACGTGCCATGCAGAAGCTTTCAGTTTTATTCCACGCAGGAAATCAAGCCAAAATTTGAATGCTGGTAAAAACCCCAGTCAACTCATTTTAACAGCCATGAATCTTGTATAGTGGCACTGTAACTCTGTGGATGCCAATTGAGTGATCACTATTCAAGACACAGTTTTTCATCAGCGGATCTCCCCCCCCACCCCTCCCCTACCAGCCAGCCCAACTCTTTACAATACAATGCAGTTCAATGCATAATAAAACTGACTGGTAAAGCTATCAAGGGTAGCCAGTGTAGCTTTTTTCGAAGGGCTTTTGCAAACCTCAGCTGTCGGACACGGAGCTAATGTAGGTCCACTTAGCGCTGGTAACATGAAACACAAGACAGCAGCGTTAGTGTCTTAGCTGAAAGGGAATTATAACCCAAACCTTTTATTGAAGGAGTGGGCCTTCTGTAGCGGGCTCGTGTAGAGGCGGTGTAATTGGTGGGGGGGGTGGGGGGGTTAGGAAATTGATGATAAAATGGCGCCTGCTCCATGGGCTTCCAGTTTAACTCCCTCCGTCCAGACTTTCTTTTTTATAAAGTACTGGAACAGTGAGACATTTTAAAAATGCAAAGGAAACAATAAGCCACACCCCTGAACATCTTTCCCTTTTTACAAACAAGCATGTATATTTCCCAAGAAAATACACAAATAAATAAAACCTTTTCACATATTCGAAAGGCAGGTGTGTCATATGCCAAATCAGGCAGTTGTTGGGCACAAACATACCACCACACGCGCACGCACGCACGCACGCACACACACACACTACTGAATATGTACTGTAGCCAGTCATATATGGCTGAAAATGTGCACAATAATAATAAGCATAAAAGCACTTTTGATGAAGACATTGATAACCCTAGCTTAAATGTAAATTCTTGCACCAGCAGTCATGAATAAACTGGTAGGCAAAAGGTAATCTTGCTTGACATACATTCAAGAGATTTGCACGTCATGAAGGTGGGCAAGAAACACAAAATAAATTAATAATTAAAAAAAAAAAGCATACTAATGTCGCAATCAGACCGGAGAGGGTGGGTATGTTCGCAGTTGAATCAAATTAAATAATTTTCTTAAAAATATCAGAGTAAATATTGGTTAACCAATGGATTATCGCTCAAGGTTAAGAATGGGGTTTAAATTGGACACGTTCCCCACAATTCCGTTCAAGGTTGGAAATATAGGGTGAAATCGGTAACGTCCGGACTCAGATCACAGCCCGCTAAAGCTTACTGTATACAATTGATATTCCGTGTGCAGAGACCATCCACTAATTTTCACTGCACCACCTAGTCTGCCTTGCAAAAAAAAAAAACAACTAAAGGACTAAGAATAAATCATGAATAAAACTCGTATACTTCCGTGATGTAAACGAAAGGGCTGTGCGTCGAGCGTTTTCCTTTTCACGTCTATCGACAATAGCGAATAACACTTCGATGCTCCATGCATTTTTACCGCCGCCCGCCCATCATCATTCACTCAAAGGGTAATGTTGTGTCACTTCGAGAAGAGACAACCTGTCCTAAAATTTCATATTTTCTCTGGTTTTATTTCTATAGTTGTTAGAGAAAAATCAAAACAGCAGTTATTTAATTTCACTACGACATCACAATTCCCTACAGTAACAATTAGGCTATAGCATAGTACAGTCGTAAAATATGTTCACAGATATTAAAATACGTTTGTACTAAGAAATATATAAAGCGGTTTTAGCGTTTCGGCATTTTACCTGAAGAGGACGCGCGGACCCACACAAACGCAAAAAAACCCTTCTTGCGCGTGCTGCCGATTATTCCTTCGTCGTATAATTTACTGCATACGGATTCCTGATCCATTGCAGTACATTGAGTTTTATGTCCTCTTCAGTCGCATCAAAATTCCAAACAACGCTTGATGTAATCTCTCGAAATAAACGCATATTGAAACAAAATATACAACCCATATGACTGTATACCATTTAAAACTAGGGCAAATTATCCGGGTCTAAAATTGTAGGAATTATCTTCAAAATTCAACGCACTTTACGCATAGGCTACGAGGGAAAACCCCGTTCTTTAAAATCTATATCTTTCTCCAGTATTATTTTATATTCAACGCACAGTAGCATAGGTAACTTGTCGTTTTAATCATGTTCGTCCCACAGTAACTATCCTAATTTATTGCGAAAATATTATCCTCATTACCCATTTGAATTTGCTTATGTTACTTTTACGGATTCGGTGCCAGCCGACAAGGATGTTACTCACCTAAAGCGACTAGCGAGCATTCTCAGGCAACTCGCCCATCGGCAACTCCCAACGCGAAGAGACAAAAACGAAAAAGGGATCCACTACCTCAAGTCCATCACCTCAAACGACTGATATCAGAAACAGCTATTTTTCCCCGGTCGAATTCCGACGTCCCCGGACTGTTGACGCGAACAGATACTCCAGTAGGCTAAGTCTGTCCCGCCGTCGTTGTGCTCGGATAACACACCGGTTTTTGCTCCGAGGTATCCTATGCGATTTTAACAGTTCTTCCCTTCTTGTCTGGTACCTGGTTGCACCCGCCTGTGTAGGGAACGGCAATAAGAAGAGCACTCCCACACATTCGCACCCCTGCCCCGCGCAGTGTTCGCCCAGCACTGTGCGGTCGAATCTCTTTCAGACGCCACTCGCAAGGTTACTGCTCGACTGCTGTTTTCAGCGGCTTGCCGAGGCGCGGGGGAGAGGGAGGGACGAATCCGAGAATGGGAAAGGGATGTACTTCAGTGCCCCACGACACAGTGGAAATAACACAGTCTGGGTATTTGGATCTATCAAACGTGGCGGAAAACCAACAGCTAAAACATTTAAGCAGATTGATATATTTTCCCCCACACCATGCGCTGCCAACATTTAAATCCTAAAAGGCGCCCCTTTATGCACGCCCCCCAATACAACCCCTCGAACAGAAATAACGTTAACTGCGAACACACTGCCATATCCGAATAATTTAGGTGGGATCTGGGATTAACTAGGCAAAATACCATAACATCTGTCCGACGAGGCTGAGGAAGAGTTGATGGGATGTTCAGTATGACAGGCAAACTTCTTATACTGCACTATATAGAGAGATAAACGATAACTTCACAGTACAATAATACATTTATTTATGATAAATGTCCTAATTTACGCAAACTAAATGAAAACATTTCGGTATTTTTACAAAAATGGACGTATTGTTTTAATTATGATGCTTTAATTAAGTAATGTGATTATCCCCACTTTTATCTGACGTTTTAAAACTCTACCTGTTTCAAAACACTAGTATTTGGCAATAGGCTCATTACGGTACCGTAAAGTATTCAAATTAGATTCAAATTAAATCTGTAAGCACAACGCTACTAACAGTGACCTTCTGAGTCTTCTGGTTAAAAAAAGGGGTTGGGCAGGAGTTGAATTTCTCTCAAGCGTGTGGGGCATCTGTAATTTAGATGGCAAATTGCAGTCTGAAGGTGAATTCCCAGGGTTTTGGAATTAAACCTTTTTGTATGACGAGAAGGTAGTCGCTCTTGTCTGACCCTTGTGAGCAACTGCCCAAGGTGCACAGTGTTTGACTGCCATTAAGAAATTAGCAACAACAGATGCATTGTCAGAGAACCAGAAACTGAGCTCCCGAGTTAATTACTTGTATGTCTGGGTATTTCAGCACCCACCATGCAGTGCTATCCTGTCCTAGGAGGAACTATATGCCATGTATCAGGGTTACAACATTTGAATGAGTTTGAATCTCAACACATAGACAGAGGAAGCGGATTATGTCCAGTAATAGATTAACAATGCCCTGTAATGACAGGACTCCTGTGTCACAGATGACATGTCATACAGTATGCATATGTATATATGCATGACATGTCTTTGTCAATAGTGGGTTTGGCAAAACCGACTTCATTTTTGTTCTGGTAGGTATTTTTATTTAGTGTCCCAATATGACAATAACATCACATATAGGCATTGTTCTTTTGTTTTATTGCCTTGATAATCTGATAATGTGACAGCATGAAATTGTAATGTGTTTGTCAGATTTAATACATTAAAGATTTGTAATGAGTTGTTCTGTAGGTGGTGCCTTCCGTACCACTAGGGGGCAGAAAGGAAGAAGTTAAGCATGAGTCTAATGTGATTCAGCAACCCCCTCAGTCACTTCTTGGGCTTCAGAAAAAGGTTGCCTTTAAGATGATAGCAGCAATACCCTAATCAGAAGACCTGGTGGCACTGTGGGCCACACAACTTCACAATCTATAAAAACACAGGAAAGCACTGTGTTTTATGTAACTTCATGCGGTAAATCATGGTTTCAGTACTGCCACTAATGATAAGTTGTACGGAACAGAATAAAAGTTAATCAAAAAGGGATCCATGGTGCACAATATAGTTATTTTATTATGCTTAGTTCCGTAAAAGTAAAACACTGCACATAGAAATGTTGGTAAAACCAAGCGGAAAAAGAAAATGGCCAGGGCTCAACCAAAAGCTAAGGGAGACGTGTCCTCAGCTTCACCCCTATATATAAATCCCCAACTAATAGAATACGGCTTGTGACATTCACACAAAATAAAGACAACTGGTTCTTAAATCCCCTCTCGGTCAATACCAGATGCCATCACCGCTGTGGGCAGTGAGTCAAACCACATTCTCGCATGAACGCAGTGTTGTGCAGTGTGTGAATATAATGGATCAGGGCTGCTACAAAGTGTTTTAGGATGCTGTACATGAGAAGCGGGTATATGTTCTTCAATCGCAAACACGTGAAAATGATTTCGATCTCTTGAAATGCGTTGCCCCCCCCCCCCCCCCCCCCCTTGATGCGGTAATACTTTTATCCACCCCCACATACTGTATATGCGGTCTGCAGTCATCAGCCATTAGGATTCCAGGCACTGAAGCATCCTTCTCTCTATATATGACCACTGTATCATCAGCACCTGTTTATACAAGAGCAGGAGGCTTTGGCTTAAAGGAAAAGTCATTTTTAAAGCCATTTGCTGGAGAGCAAGAAGTAGTAGCCTCTGTGTTAAATGACTCCCCGGGGAGCAAACGTCCCAGCCTCCCAAGCAATACATTGACAGAACTTAATTGTACAGGTCAAGCCAATGGCTCCCAGAGCTACCCTGAACGGGCAAAAGAAACACGGGCAAGAGAGGAGGAAACAGAGACGGAGAAAAAAGAGGCGGCTTGGTGTGGTGAAAGCCTTTGGGATGGCCGGCAGAGTCACATTCTTTTAAGCTCCCTGTAGCCAGTCCTTGGTGCATATTGAGCCTCTTTTCTCTCAGACCCATCTGTATGGCATGGCATTGGTAATTGGAATGAATGGCCGGCAATGACGGAGTAATGGGAACACAGGCTAGCACAAACACAGCAGCAGCAGCAATAACAGCACTGCAATCGATGGAGTCCCAGGCCCATCTCTGTCTGATAGCCAATTCGAGAGAACGGTATCGTTTATGCTGTCGAGGACGGGTGCGCAACTAGTGTGATCTGGGCCCTTGTGGCCTCACATGAGAGTGACCCATCAGAAGTACTGGTATACAGCTTTCCTGACTATGACACATTTGATGTCACCTCAGCTTCATTGCCCTTCGCAAACCACACGGTCGTATGTGTACATATTCTCAGTTTGCACAGTGAATGCATAGAAAAGCTTCACACCCCTGGTCTCACCAATTACCAAAAAAAAAAAAAAACGGAGAATATTCAGCATGTCATCAAGAACTGAAGCCTACTACCACAAAGAAGTCTTTCATTCGAAAATTTCTTCAGAAAACATTACCAGGTCATAGTTGCTTTTCTTTTGCCATGTAACTGGGACACAATACACAAACTGTTCAGGAGTGAAGGAAACCAATCATTTACTGAATCATTGTGACATCACCATCTTGGTTTCCTGAGATCCTCTGGCTTCCTGTCTCTGTGCTCTTCAATCCTGCTTGGAAAGGCTTTTACAGCACAGGGTATGGTATGGTTGATGCAAATTTAAATTTCACTGATGCCAGAGTTTCGGAATTTGTGTATTTTGAACCCTCACAGTGGCAGTAAAAATTGCACTTATTTACACAATGCACTTTCCAGTGTTTCTAATGTATTCTGAATCCCTCACCCATGGGCATTTACAGTGAGCGACGCTCTCTCTGAAGGCTATAAGTGTGGTGATGTAAAATCCTATTAAACAGTAGAGATGCATGACCAATTGTTCAATCTGCGCACAAAAAAGGAAATATCCGAAGACATCCCACTGACCTTAGAACGGCATACATTTTATTAATTTGACCTTTTTAAGCGCCTCTTTTGAGTAAGCGTCTGCAGTGAAGAAGCCGATCAGATTCAGCCTACAAATGCACTGCAATAACATCGACCTCCCGTTTTTCCCAACAGCATCCAAACCGCTTGACGCTGGGGATGACATTTCAGAGCTGACAACCTTTAATGTCTTTGATAGCTCAATCAGGCATCTGATCCTTCCCCCACCCCCACCACAGTTCGACTTCAAATGCCTGGATCTGGCTCTGAAAGGAAGGTCAGCCATACCTGCCAAATTTAGAAGAGAGGCTGAGAGGATGTTGGAAAAACACACCTGACATTACATTCGTAGGTGTGAAGAGAGTGGAAGCGGGGATGGAGGCATTTCCGTGAGCTGCATCACCCAGAATTCAGTGTGTCATTCGTTTTATCCTGTTCTCCCCTAATCCCCTTGTTGATTTTTTTCATGCGCCGTAGAACACGATGCTGCTGTTTCATTCTCACCCTCAGTCCCTTGACCGAGGCTGTACGGAATTCATTATGTGCTCCTCGCTAGTCCAGATGCAGAGGCCAGGACTGTGGTTCCCCCCGGAAACAACCGCCTTTTCCTTTACTTTTTTCTTTCCTTCTGCCAGATGCAATCCATTGCTGCACTGTGGCCTTCAACATGGCATAGAGATTGTTGGTTTTCATGATGCTTGGAGAACACATATTATGTGTTCTCAAGCCGGCTTTGGCAAGCGACCAGTCTTACCAGGACAACATGTCCTTCAGGATCCCAACAGCAGGCCTGGCCACCGTATAGCATGTTTCTCCAGGAGAATGAAAACCAACACAAGGGTTTTTTGGACTGTAAAAACCTATTAAAATAAATAAAAAAGGTGACAGAGATTACACTCATGTGCCAGCTGGTGGCACTGTAGTAAGCTGACAAAGATGACAATTGTGATGATGAAATGAAAACCATTTGGATTTCATTGACTCACAGAGAATAAGCAGTGGCATTTAAAAAAAATCTGTGATTTGAAAATTGCAACCATCAAGTGGAAGCCATGCCAACACAGCTGCCATGTGGATGGTGGATCTCGCCCACGTTTCCAGGCAATGCTCACTTCCTGTGCGCCTTGAGAAGTCCTGACTGGTACATGTGGAATTGTAGTACTTAGGTCAAAAAATGTGAGTCTGATGTGAAATTGAGTGTTTCCTCCAGACTTAAATTGCTAATAGCTAAGATACAGGTAAGAGTTATACACGCTGTTACCAATCTGCTGAACCACTTCTGGACATAAACCACACATGGTCATGCTTTGTCCAAGATATCAGAAAACATACACTACATGGTCAAAATTAGTGGGTCTGGCTACTTCAGCCACACTCATTACTAACAGATTCATAAAATCAAGCATACAGCCATGCAATCTCCATAGACAAACATTGGCAACAGAATGGGTTGTATTGAATAGCTCAGTGACTTTCAATGCGACACTGTCATAGGATGTCACCTTTCCAACAAGTCAGTTTGTCAAATTTCTGCCCAGCTGGCTGACCATTTTTAGTGCTGTCATTGTAAAGTGGAACCAACTAGGAGCAGCAACAGCTCAGCCGCGAAGCGGTAGGCCACACAAGCTCACAGAACTGGGCTACTGGATGCTGAAGCACGTAGCATGTAATAATCATCTGTCCTCTGTTGGAACACTCACTACCAAGTTCCAGACTACCTCTGGAAACAATGAGTTCACATGGCCAAGCACCCGCACATAAAGATCACCTAAGACCTATATAATCTATATATAATATATATAATCCTTAGGCACAGTGGGGTGGATTCTGTAGCTGATGTACCAAAGCGATGTCCCAGTACTCCATTTTCATCGGCCCAAAAAATGAACAGCAAGGGGTGAAACTGGGCTTGTAACTCCCAGGTTGTAGGTTCGATTCCCAGGTGAGGTGCAGCATCTGTATCTTTGAGCAAAGTACGTCACCTGAATTGCTTCAGCAAATATCCAGCTGTGTAAATAGACTGTTTGTAAAAGAGGGTAAGCTCTGGATAAGAGCATATGCTACATCCGTCTAAATGTAACATTATGTAAGAAAGCTTAAAATGGCAGCTATCACTCCCCCTGGTCTCATAAGGGCCAAAATACCACCTAAAGACTGTTATTGATAGAACCACTGTGGTACCACATATCTGATAACTGTTAAGTCAAAATGTCAGTGTGCATTTGTTTCTGTCCCTGCCAAATAAAACGTAAACAGATCAAATGAATGATTTATCAGAGCAGACGATTATGTGACCCAGCAGTGAAAGATGAGGGGGCAGGGGTGTTGGTACGTGCACTGCACCTACGGTTGCCCCTGTCTATTTAAGGTGGTTGCCAGGTTTGGCACGGGCTTCTCCATGCATGAAACCAGTTAACGTTGTGTGAGGGCTTCAAAGGAACACCAGCTGAATGTCACTCCCACTCACAGGGATGTTACATTATTCATGAACTTTGCAGAAAACAGCTTTATCCAGGGCGATTTGCTGGGCCCCCGTACTCACCAGCTGCACGTTTCAGCTTCAAGGTCCTTAAGAGCATAGGAGTGGTGGCTAGATGCTTTCACTCTTTTCCCAGACAGCAAAAAAAGCCTTATTTCCTTTGTTACATAACAAGCAAAATGGCCCGAACTGTGATGTACCAGTAGCTGGAGGTTACCAGTGAATGGTTGTATCACATCATGCCATGTGCACCTCTAAAAGTAAGCACTGGTGCTGGAAAAGAGGCGAATCATGAAAGGAAAAACACCACAGTACTGCTCCTAAGTAGAATTTTACTTGCTGCTATCCAAACACAGCATTTGAACAGGACAGGCTCTTTGTCTAGTGAGGCAAATGGATCCATGGTTAGTATGCATTAAGTAGCATTCACATTTAAATTTGTGCATCTTCTTCTTTCGGCTGTTCCCGTTAGGGGTCGCCACAGCGGATCATCCGTTTCCATCTCTTCCTGTCCTCTGCACCAACCACCTGCAAGTCCTCCCTCACCATGTCCATGAACCTTCTCTTTGGCCTTCCTCTTTTCCTCCTGCCTGGCAGCTCCATCTCCAGCATCCTTCTCCCAATATACCCAGCATCTCTCCTCCACACATGTCCAAACCATCTCAATCTCGCCTCTCTGACTTTGTCTCCAAACCGTCGAACCTGAGCTGTCCCTCTAATATACTCATTCCTAATCCTGTCCAACCTCGTCACTCCCATTGAAAATCTTAGCATCTTCAACTCTTCCACCTCCAGCTCTGTCTCCTGTCTTTTCGTCAGTGCCACTGTCTCCAAACCATACAACATAGCTGGTCTCACTACCCTCTTGTAAACCTTCCCTTTCACTCTTGCTGGTACCCTTCTATCGCAGATCACTCCTGACACTCTTCTCCACCCGCTCCACCCTGCCTGCACTCTCTTCCATTTAAATGTGTGCATACAAATAGTTAATAAAATGGTTAATAAAAGCTAATAATAATTTTTGGCAGTGCAAAACATTTTCGGCAGTGCATGAATATGTAAAAATAGAAAACAGTTTTGGAAGTTTTTAACTCATTTTCATAAAATGTTTCAGAAAAAGCTTAGGAAAAGGCATGTTGGATGTTACTATGGGAACAAAGACTGCTGTGTGCTTGATTAATATTTACATTTATGACTCACAGTCACAGTGACCTGAACATCCAACAGATGATAGATTGTGAAGTGCTTATTTAAATCTTATGTGTTGGGGACCTCACCAATATCAAGCATACTATGGTACAAACACCATGAGAACTGTTGGGGTGTGGCAATGGGCATGACTTCTTGCAAAAAGGCATATAACGTCCAAACAGATTCATCTAACACAATGAAGCTTTGTGTGCCTATCAGTGGGGGAGTGCTGGAAAAACCATTTCCAGCCACTGAACAAATTAGTTCTGATTGGCCAAGTGGTGTTGCAATAACTGATTTAAATGTTTAAGAGTAGCTGAAATTTAAACAGGCATATCTCATGCTCGATTTGGGATACAGTTAGGATAATGTGTGAATCTCCTGATGTGGAGGGAATGAAAGAAATGATCAACTTTTGGTGAATATCCTATATCTGGAACTGGCATATCTTGACAATTGCATAGTGTTGGCAGAGGTATGCACTCTACTAAGAGCCATCTTCTAGATTTAACTTATTTATTTTGTTAGGGCACCGCCATGTGGTGGGCAACAAAGACTGTACAGCTGACTAAAATCTGTGTAAAATGTCTATTTAATCTTGACAATAGATTTACTCTGGCAAAGAGGACAAGAAACAATTAGGAAATACAGAGGGCAGAATCGTGGAGATGCAGGAAGTGTAACGCAGCCAAAGGTTTAGACACGTGCGTCTGTCTGTCACGTTGATGGACAGATGCATCACCCCGGGAAGGCTGCGTGAGGAGACAGGGAGGTGGTTCTTACTCACAAACTCGCACATGCTTGCTGCGTTGAAACCCCCCTGAGTTTTATTTCCCGCAGCTGATGTGAAACAAATGGACTGGTGAGATGCAAGCAGGGACAATGCTGACCACCTCCCTGAGTACACAGTGTCACAGACAGCCAGGTACAGTGCATAATCAGTACTAGCCGGAAGGGCCAATTAATTAGCAGCAGTATCAATCAATCTATCAATAAATAAATAAATAAATGAACGAATGAAATACAGAGATTGTAAACTGGCACCATGCAGCAAAGTCTCAGCAGGACAAGGAATTTTTTATTACTCATATATTATTTTTATTTGTGTGTCTAATATACAGTATGTCTAAAGATGTTTAAGCTGTGTGTACTTCCCCCCCATCTTGAAATTGTCAGTTGTTTTTCTTGAGCCCCAGCACCATCTGTATAAGATGCAGCACAGCTGAAGTAAATAAATACAAAATGTAAAACAGAGGCAATCAAATCAATAAAATAATTTAAATAAAATGAAACTCAAATAAAGAAAATAAAATATTAAATACTGAACCAGTAAGAATTCAAGTAAAAAGCAATGCTAAAAAGGTATGTCTTGAGTTCCTTTTTGAAACCATCCAACGACTGAACAGCTAAGCTAACGACCGCTGACGCTTGAACCTGTGACTATCGGATCTAGCCTGGGCTTACAGAGAGTGCTTTAACTGACTGAATGAGCCACTTGGGAGCCCAGAATTGTGGTAATCCATCCTTGTTTTAGGCAGCACAGATTTACAGGTGCACAGCGGAGAGCGCTCAGCTTTAGCTGTCACGGATGTGCTCCCAGATCCAAAGCCATATATTAAAAATGAGAAAAAACCGTCTAGATTTAACTGATGCTGATACCAAAACTACCACGCCCCCTTAAAGGTGCAGTATATATGTTTGTTGTAACAATAATTTTGGTCATCTTTGGTAAGATTTTCTTCACATCCCGACAGATATCAATAAATTAGAATATCAACAACAATACAAATCTGGCCTCTCAGACTGCCCCAGGTTCTGAAATCATCTATGAATCTTAACAACCAATCAGGACAGCTGTCGGCCCTGCCTCCTGTTGCACATTCACAGTGCTGCCAGTGCAAACAGGGCAGGCGATGCTAGGGGCAGGCGCAGATAAGTGTAGAGATAACCTTAGCTAGACCTACAACCAACAACCAAAACTCCGGTACTACCTTGTCACCTTATGTTTAAAAGCTTCAAAACTATATTTTTACTCTGAATTTGGCATTGTGGCTACAAGATGATGTATTGGGCTTCATCTTATTTGACGTAAAAACAGTGTCTTTGTTATCATTATTTGTATGTCTTAATGTCAAATTCAGAGTAAAAATATAGTTTGATATTGGTCAGGATGTGAAGGAAATTTCCCAAATATGAAAAAAGTTTTCTTACAACTAAATTACATACTGCACCTTTAAGGGAATGAAAAAACATATTTTAGGTATTTTTGATAAGGCAGCAATTAAATCTATTCTTTCATTTTTGTTTCTTTGAACAGTACTTTACAAAGACTTTGCAATTTTAATGAGGAAGAATTTTCCTCTAAGATGATTAATTTTTTTATTTACTGAAGCTTGGGGTCTGATTAAGGCAGAGTCCAATGGTACATGTGCTACTCTGCACATTCACAGATCATCATTTCAAAAGGCAGCTTTCTGTCAATGGCCCCCACAGCATTAGCTTGTTAAACCAGTCACCACCTCAGTGTGTGTCATTCTCACCACCGATGGTTTAGCTCAGTCACTAACAGAGGAGTACCAGGGATTAGCTGGGCCACCAAATGAGGTCGCCGCCGCACCATTCATGCTTGGATAACAAGCACCTGACATCACAGGTACACAAAAAAGGCTAATACAGTTGAATGATTTCAATGTATTTACAAGACATTGCACTGTTTATGGAACCTTCCCGTTATAGGACACAGATTTAACTGGAAGTCAGTTTCAGTGATCTGGTAATGCAGCATAATGTAGGGTATTGTATTATTACTTTTTTTTTAAAGCAGCTAACCAAGGTTTTCTCCTGTAAATTCCTCTTGAAAAACAAAAAGCAAAACAAATCCACTTGTGTAAAAATGCATTAATCTGTTTTCATTAACAGACAACAGCTGTGGGCTGCTTAATGATGCCTGAGAAAGTTCCGGAACAGGCCCTGTTTCACCATCCTGCATCCCCCGCAATCGCAAACCATTGCTGGCTTAATTGATTTAAAAGTTAAACACACATCTCACATCAGCCTGCCTCAAAACAAAACCATTGGAAACAAAAAGCCATTTCACACACCATTAAGGACACATTTCAGATATAGCTGTCAGCAAAAAAATAAAAAATAAAAATAAAGAAATAAATAAAATGATAATAAAATAAAAAAATAAATATAATAATCAATAATGTAAAAGCAAATGGGGGAACAATGGGTGAGGTTCAAAGATGAGATGGTTTAAATATAAAAAAGAGCCCATAAATCAAATTCATTAAAGTTTTTATCTGGAATTTGCTCCACATACTGTATGGCACATGCATTCATTTTTTCATTAAAAAACAAAATGATAATTAAAAACAGGCTGCCAAGACTGCCATTTTATGTGATTGACAATCAGGCCGGTGATAGCTCCACCTGGCTGTCATGTTATTTATACGCGTGGAACTCAGATTAACATGGAGTGTGCTGACTGCAGCTGGTTTTCTGGCAAATCAACATTGCTTCAGCATAATGGTCATTTTTTTCAGTGGCTAGTGCTATGCAAGCAAGGGGCAGTTAAGGAGAAAGGTAATTATTGCTTACATTCCCCAGGCCGAGCAGTACTACTGCTATTAACAAGTGTGAACTACTTGTCAGGGTCTGGGCCCTATTGATTAAAGGGTCATTGACTGATGTTCTTAACCCGGCAGTCAGCTCTTCTTCGTAAGTGAACCTACAAGTGAATTATTGTGCATTTTTAGGGGGTAAACAACAAAGCAGGTTGAAACAAATGTGAGGACCGAGAGTTGTTGTTGATAATGTGTGAAAATGGGTATTCTCGTGACACCAATGGGGATCAGTTCTATGTGACAATGCGTCCCGTCAAACGGTGTTGCCTAGAATTCCGTTGCGGTCTCACACCTCTTCCTTCTGGAGGAATGGTGTTTAATGGAGAAACGGAATCCTTAGATAGCCTTATGGCAAGGGGACAGGCTTTTCTGCCTAAGTCTCAGAAAGAACAGATAGACTCAAAGAATAGCTTGCTGTAAAAGGTTTCTTCTACTACTAACATTAAATGACACTGATAAAACTTGCTGTTGCTACTACAACAATAGTAATTGTTAAATTAAATAAATTACTATTATTAATAATGTATTATCTTACAATACTACTACCACTAACAATAAAATAAATACATAACTAATAATAATAATGATTATTATTATTATTAATAATAATAATAATAATAATAATAATAATAATAATAATAATAATATATTAAATAATTATTGTTAGTATTATTACATCAATAATGTTGTCAAACATAATATTACAACAATATCAATTATGCAAATAGATTACATCAGTCATGCCTGTCAAGGTGACAATTCTTGGAAGACCATTTTAGTGTGGAATTTTAAGACCACAGTTCAGTCTGGCAGGTCAGTTTCACCTTCATCTCCTCATAAACACTCTAGCTTCAGTGCATAGTGTTCCAAATGGGACTAAAGACGGCAACCTCCTGGTCACAAGCACAGTTCCTCGTACCAAAGCCAAAGCCATTTGGCTTTTTCCTCAGTCAGCCAGTCCACTATAAACAGTCTAATTCCCATGGTGGAGAACATCTACCAGGGAGTCTTTGCTACAGGAGCTGCGTGAGAGTTGCGGAGTTACATACAGGAATGTGCTTAAATAATACATCAGTATCGGATGCAATCACACATATCACCCAATGGCTGCTTCAGCCAGGTCTACAATAATACCGATGGAAAGAAGGGATGGACCCAGAGTGCACCAGTGTATTGTTCCCTGGGGAACATTATGGACAGAGATTAATGGCACATGGAACAAAACAGGCTCTGTGATCCATTCACAAACGGGTGAATGCCTTTCCGGCGAGAGGCGATGAGGTCACTGAAGGATATCTATTCCCGGATTTGTAAAAGTGTATTCGATTAAAAAAGGAAGCAAGAAGGATGACCGTACCTCATTAGGAGACGGTTTAAAATAATACACAGGCATTAACATCTGGGTCAATAGGATACCTGGGAAACAATGAGGCATCTCAAGTGCTATAACTGTAATAGAAATAGCTTGTAATTTAGGAAATGTGGCCATTAAGGGTTTAGTTTTAACCCAGCAGGTATGAGAGTGGAACTTTTTCTGCGGGGATATGGGGGAGGGGGGGAGGGGGAGGATCCATCTTTCTCCCATTTTGAAATCTGTAGTTTGCTCTTGCATCACTTCTCGAACAGGAGCCGTCATGCTAGGAGACACAGCTAGCTATTCAGTGGAAAGCCGATTGCCCCACCAGGGTTAGGCAAAGCCAATCATGTCCCATCACTGCAGGTCTGAGGATGATGCATCTCGCTCACACAGTGTGTACAACTTAATGAGAAAATGACATGTGGTGTCAGTTTAAAATAAATGATGAAACGCAGCAGCTCAGTCACCTGCTCGGCTATTTGATCCCTCTTGGTTGACATGTCCTCAGCTTTTAATATTCATGCATTTGTGGGCGACAAACACAAACAAGTGCAAATGGAGCCTTCAGACACTTTGCACAGGGACAGGAAGTGCTCTGCCCATATCCAGCTGATTTTTGCATATGTTGCTTGGTGAAACGTCAGCCACGATGTGGAGGTGCTACTTTAAAGATAACCACACAGATGACACGCTGATGAAGTGAGGAGTTAGAAAAAAGAAATCCTACATTCTATCGCAGGGATGAAATATTCATGCCTTCTCCAATCTATTTATGTTAGCAGTCTAAGCCTGGAAGTAGAGCAGTTTCTGTAAGGGAAGGACTAGGATTACCCTCCAAGTAAAAGGATGGGAATTTAGACAAGATGGACCGGCGGGAATCGAGAGCCATTATTGATCTGGCAGCATCCTTGAACGAGATGACCTCATGATTAAATACAAGCTGCCGTCTAAACTGCACAGGTCAAAGCTTCCAGTCACTCGGCTGTTAACAGCAGCCCAGTAAGTATTTCAGAATGCAACATTGATCCACCTATACCCCACCCACACAAAGTCTTACAGCTACTGCTGCTGCTACAACTACAACAACCAACAATAATAATAATAATAATTATAACATGACTCAAATCTTTTTCCAGACTAGACTAATATCTCAAAGAAAAGTGAAGCTTGAGCACTGATGGAATAGTGAGAAATGGATTTTTGCTATGGAAAGCAAAGGAAAGCTTTTTGCTATGAAAAGCAAAGGAAAGCTTTTTGCTATGGAAAGCAAAGGAAAGCTTTTTGCTATGGAAAGCAAAGTCCTTTGATTGGCTCAGTGAGTGGTTTCAAATGAAATGAAGCATGTTACGGAGCTCATGAATCATCGCTTTCTCCCACCCACACCATTCACTGCGGCGGCAGGGCAGTCCTGAAATTTACCCCCTAAACTCAGTTACAGGTAGGTCCGCCGGATGTCCGGTTTCCTTATTATTTGTACAGGTTCAGGAAGTAGTCCCTATACATTACCAGTCTGAATAATTTACAGAAGTTTTACTTGAAGTCTGTATGAATTTATCTCCTTATTTGAGTGGCAAATAATGTACAGTGTTAAAGGATTTATCATGGGACAGTGGAAGACTGGATCCTGACTTGTTAACCCCATTAGAAAGCTGTCTGTATTTTAAAGCAATGAAACTCAGATAAATACACCAAAACATGAATGGACTGCTGCTAGCATGCTAACTAGCTACAATTAAAATAGCTAGGTACTGTAGATAGCAGCTTGCTATCTAGCTGGCAAACTAATATTAGTTTAACAAACCAACTGCTAGTACTATTAGTGTACAGCAGTGTGAACAAATCCAGACACTGTTTCAAGCCACTGTTTACTTTTGTTTACCATTGTTAATCTATTTTTCAGAAGTGAAAAAACATTTTATGCAGCAAGTCGTGCGGGTTGAAAGGTATGTTTGCTGAGCGGTACGTGTGTTTAAGGTCTGTAGGTCAGGATGCAGGATGCAGTGGGCTCAAGTCCGGAATGCCAGAGCGGGTGCACTCTCAGTGGAGTGAGGCAAAAGGCAGGTAATGTGCTGACTGTGGAACGGGATGGATAATCTCACACCAGACCCCAGGAAACACATCAGGCATTCATAGGGCAGGAGTCACCTGAGGTAAAACAGCCTACATTGTTCTTTATGTTTTTTTGTTGTTGTTTGTTTCGTTGTATGTGCAGCAATATTGTTCATTACCTGTAACCTTTGGTAGGGAGGCATTAATATACAAATAGATTGATAGCGTGCAGATGTTTCCAGCTGAACATTTTTCAGAGGGAGCACTGTAGTGTGAACACTCTTAATCACGCACGTCAACAGCATTGAGGCAAAGCCTAAACCTCAATTCCTTCCCTTTATCAGAAGATAGTTCCCCAGAATTCTCACAGAACCTTAGGAAGCTTTACCAAAGACACTAAAGAGAACATATGCCACCCCACATCTCTACCACCCCCTACCACCAAATGCAAACAACCTCTAAAATGACTGAGTGAGATGGGGCAAAATGGTTAAAGCCCTTCGGTATTTTACTCTAAAGCATTTGAGGTTTATTTTTCCAGCCTCAATACAAATACAAATATTCACAAATCCTATTATTTACCCGACCACTTGTTTCTAATTTTAGATATATTGTTTTTTTTCAACTCATTGTGCAATGTGGCTATACAGCACTGATTGGCCATGTCAGGTAAACTTAATGCTGTTTGTGACCCCATTAAATGTAACATATGGAACTAGTGGTTAGCAATAAAAACAAAAATAAAATAAAAATGTATCTGAACAAAATGCATGTGATGTCCCTTCTGTCTGACACTGATTGTAAACTATTAAGCATACTTTTTAAGTGAACAATCTGTCCATTGCAAAGGAATCCCCCCAATTTGTCGATTTACATCGTGGCTGATCGACACACTGAGTTGCGATACGACCACGTTTCTACCTATAATAGATCAGTGTTTTGTACTCATTGAATTACGTCAAAAGATGTAATTTCTGCCCCACTAACCAATGTCATATAGACCTCCACATCCGCAGTTGACTAGTCATCTAACTGACGTCAAAATCTTTGGTGGGTTAATAATGACAATAATGCGCTCTGTGTGAAGTTATTTACAATCACTTTACTGCCAAAAACAGACAAGAAACATAAAAATAACTCCTCACACTAAATTGAACAATGACTAATGCCACCACTCAAAACAGACAAAGATCAAAATCCACGGCATTGTGCAGCCATGGGCTGCTTCAAGAAGGCTGGAGTGATTTCGCTTTTTAGCTTCCCCAGGGACCCAGACAGGGAATAAATACTAACAAGATGCTATGCTATATTAATACTAATACATAATAATACATTTTTTTAAATGTGTTAACAAGCTGCTTTTGAAATCCTGCCCCAAGTCATGGGGATGTCAGAGAGATTTCAAAGACATACCTGTAAAATAGTAGTGTGTCTTTTGATGTCAAGAGACATCTTGTGTTTGATTTGTGAATTTCTGTTGACCAAATGCACAAACAAATTTAATTTTCAATTTGTTTTGTAATATTTGTGTGCATTTAAGAAGTGATCTACCAGCAACATCTACTCCGAGATGTGAGATTGACCTGCTGTACCATTTAAATATGGTGTGGACTGGGAAGGACTAGAGTAATAGCCCATCCGTACTTTTCCAAGGAATAAACAAGTTAAAGACTGAATCCTTATGTCGGCCGGCTGTTTCTGGATATTTGCTCATGCTACAGAAACGCTGCAAAGATGAAGCACTTATCTACCCACAGGCTTACAATCTACTGAAAATCAACATGTATGTGCCTGATGCACTGATGCTAGAAACTATAGCACATCTCATGTTATTTTAACAAATGTATGGAAGCACTACTTATGAAAACAGGCCAGGAATGCAATTTCACAAAATCACAAAACTATTTGTGATTTAGTAAAATCCACTTCCCAAACTCCTTTTGAGTATCCCCTCTAGGTCATTCTGAGCGGCAAATCTTCCCCTTTAGGGGAATTATCTTTGGTTTTACCTCCTTCATCTGGAAACCCAATTAAAGAGCCAATCAGATGCCCAAGCCTTCTCCAAACTTGAATGGATATCTGATATCTCTATCTGGAATTAAAGAGCCAGTCAGACTCCCAGCATTCTCATCAATGTGCTGGCTCAGCAACCCCTCCACTTCAAACCGCAGCGATCCAACAAACTCCCAGATTTTAGCAGAATGTGGACCTACCTCAGGGTTTATTGACTGTAAACAAAGTAGTTCAGGGGTAACGATTGACGTTGCTACGGCTGTTTACAAAAGCTAATTTGAAAAGTGGGCATAGGGTGGTGTGGCAATGCACAGGGATCTGAATCTTTGCTGAGGGATTTAAGGAATGAGTTTTATTAGTGTAAACACATTTGCCTCACAAACAGAAATGTGATACTGCTACCTTCATTTATATAAAAAACAGACCTAAAGTCTTTGAACACCTTTGTCAATTTTTTTATGATGGAATTATACAGGGGACTTCCCCTCAGTCAAAATCTGTAATTTTTCTTTTTTTTTCCCCTCAAGGCAAGAATATGTAAATTATGTAAGCCATGGAAGGCTGCTGGTTTCCAAATTAATGACCGAGCTTCAGGCAATATTGATGAAGTGTTTGTTTTCTGCTGCTCATTCCAAATTACTGGATGTATGAAGACCTTAGTAACCTTATACAACATTTATTTATTTTATATCACACTAATTAAGAACCTAACTTGACTGTGTGCATCGGACTGTGTGTGCAATGTGATATATCTTAATGTTTATAAAGTCTAACATTGTGCAGAAAACTACATGTGGGGGTCTATCATGAACAGTTATTAATCAACTACAGTATAATGAAAATCAAACATCCAACCATGATAAACAAAATTGTAAATCTACGCATTGACAACAGTACTGCTTTGGACAGAGGCCCGGAAAGTTGGTTCGCTTTAAGGGTTTGGTATACTTCAAGCAAACTTGGCAGATTTGCTTAGGCAAAATGGTGGGTTTATGATGAAAATGAAGTATTGCATTTACCTTGATTGCTGCAGTATGCACAGGCTGGCCAGACAAATTAGTAAAATTTTTTGTATAGCTGCATTCACCGCCCCTCAATACACCATTGCCGGCAATTGGTCAATAATGTCAGGTCATTGGCTGTGTTTTGGGCCGTTTGTTTCTGGTAAACTTCCTGTTTATATCATGTCCGGCTGGTCTCTGCTCATTTCCAAGATTAATCAGTTCAATACTAGACTTGCTGAAGCTGTTCAAGGATATGACCACTTGCATGGCTGCAGCATCTTCTCTTTTTTGGATTACACTGCAGGTATTTATTTCCAGTTCCGTCATCTCCTTCCACCGGTTGCTTGGTTGTTCCCCCATCTGGCGTGGAGCAGCCTTAACTGAACAGACCTCAAGTCGCAGTGAGTATGTGTACATTAGAGCCATATTCAATAGCTGTTCGACAGCCTTTGTGAATCCACCAAATACCAATTTGTTTGGAGTATACTTGAGCCCTTACATAGTGTATTTTATTGGTGTTGGTATTTGGTTCAGTATCTTGTATTGAAGAATTACCTGTTCCATGCTACAGTGTACAGATCTGAATATGAACATTTAATGTATGAAAAAAAAACAATAAAAAACAAACAAAAACAAGACTAATACTAAAACATTGACATATGAGGTCTTTACACAACCCAGACATTATACATGACCTGGTTATTATATGTGACCTAAAAACTTCAATCAATTTAATTCTGTAATACTTTTGTGGTAAGACTGCTAATTCAGGCTGTGATATTATTCTGTTTTGCAAATTAAAGTTATATTTTATTTGAAAGAAGTGACTTGTTTCCACGTATGACACAGCAAGGACATATTATACTGCGTTCTTTTAAGACATGTCCCACTTTCTACAGTATATCAGCATTCAGCTCACGACATGAGTACAGATGTAAAAAAAAAAAAATGTATTTTCTTTTTCATTTTGTTTCATACTGTGCATCTTGAATTGAGAAAAAGAAATTCCCTGTCAAGGCTATTTAAAGATTGTGCCCCAGTAATCCCCATAATGCTAAGTTGTGTGCCACTTAAGACCTGTGGGTATTTGTCAAATTCTGAGCAATCAATCATCATCACAGGCAAGGAAATCAATTAAACTTCCAGTGGTGGGAAATGGCTGACATTTACCTATTCTAGTATAGGTGAGGGCAAAGCATGATTGGAATATGAATTATGTGAACATTTAATAAAGTGTATGATTCAGTTCCAGGATGAAAAAAAAAGAAAAGAACCACATAAACTGGTTCCATCTGCTGGTCTCTGGGCAGACTGAATGATGAAATTCACTCTCAATAAATCATCTGTTTTATACTCAAACACTGGTGCTCTGGCACAACGTGAGAGAGTCAAATTCTACCTTTATATCCAATTTAAATCTCTTCATGTTCAGGAAAATACTGAAAGGCAGAACTAAACCAGAATAAATCTTTAACCTACTGATATATAATATTCTGTTTATAATTTTTCCTTCTTTCTTTCCCCTATCCCCCCTCCCACCCCCCATGTGAAACACAGGCAATAACAAGGGGGAAGATTTGCATTTGAAAATTTCTCAGAGATGGAGTGTGCATATTTACTGTTACATCTCACAGCCCGCCCACATGTGATTGGTTCCTGCTGACGCAATGGCCAATCATCAAGCATCCAGTCACGCTCAAAGCCAAGGGGCAGGTGGGGAGGCATTGCTGTGTTTTTTTTCTGAGAAATACACTCATCACATTTTGCTTGCTTTGAGCGTAGCATCTCTCTTTCCAACCTTAGGGTCTGCAAGCATTGTGTTCCTACTGTACTGAACAATGGTCTTCCTTACTGCCCAGATCAAACAAGGTCAGAAAACATGGCTAGCTCACCATGCTAATTACCTAGGTTCCTTGCTAATGGAGTCTTAATTTCCTGAGGATCATATCACCACCTCAAGATAATTTTTTGGGGTTCCAGTGCACCTTGTGTTTAGGATACTCGGGCACTGAAATGGTGAACCCCAAAATTCACCAGTCACCAGTCAACTCACTTCCTAGAACAAGTCACATCTCTTTGCTTTGAAGAGACTGTGGCTTCCAATTGGTTCAGATGGGTGAGTGACAGCAGAAACACAGCACAAGCCATCCCTTTGTGAGGTTCATGCTACCATTAGGAATGCGCTGGAGCCGACAACTCAGCAGTTTTCTACAGCAGGGCCAGAATGAGATGTCAGGGTGCTTAGCTCAAGCCCTTAGCATGCAATGTGCTCTCATGACAAGCCATCAAACATTCAATAAAAAACATTGCGCAGTAAAACACCATGGCCATAACAACGCTGATGCACACTGCATGGTTAAAAAGTCAGCCATTTAAAGCCTCTTCTGCAGTTAAACCAGAGTGACTCTGTGTTATTAAAGTTACATATGCTATCACAGTGCTTTTTTTGCCCACAGTTGTGAAGTAGGCTGTGGGCACCGTGTTTCTCTGTGGATTTGCATGTGATCTATCACTGCCTTCTTCAGGAAATGGATGTAATTGTGTTCCTGCGCAATTCACCCCAAGCTGAAATGACATGATAAAATTTCTGCTCATTTCTTTATTCCCCACAAAGCATATTCTGCAGAACCATTCTGTGAAATATTCTGCACAAAATGTTCCACCTCACAAGGGAAAAAAAGAGCCTGAAGAATATTCAGCACATATCCTACCTGATGAAGAAAAAACCCCCCATTTAAATCTGTCATTTAACTGTCACTCAACAGATGGGGTCCCAAATGACCCTCTTAAATAAAAGACAATAAGAACAAACCAATGCCACAATTACCTGAAATGCAGACAGAGAACCCAATGGACTGCTGTGGAAGGTGTCAGACCACGATCGGATCATGTTCACACACCAGTGCAATCTGTTATTTGGTCATTAATCCATTTTGTTCTTCGCTCCCAGCAAAGCAAACACTTGCTGTTTTTTATTATTGATTATTAATTTGCTTCGCGGAAACCCTCATCCACGGCTACCTGCCAAGACCATATTTCATATACTACAGTATCGGTTTATACATCTGGATATTCACAGAGACTGTTCAGGATGAAATACCTTTCTCAAGGGTACTCGGCATTCAAACCTGTAACATTTAGTTTTGCAAGTACATTTCCGTACTGCAACTCTTGCTGCTGATAACACACAGGGTGTTTCCAAAATAGAAGGAAGGACCATGCTGATCGTAACACAGTGTGTGAAAACTCTGAAATGCAAAGGATACTTACACAAAGACTAAATATCTGTGACAATTTACATCACAGTTGGATGTCATTGGGTTTTCTGTAAACGCAGTCTTTCCATTGTGATTAAATGGGTTATGTCACAAGATGATAACTGTTGTGTTTTACAATTTAATTTTCTCACCTCAGACAGGTCTTTGGGTTTAACCAGTCAAAATACCAACAAGTTCTCTCTGGATGGGCCGTGAGGTGTATGAGGTACATTTCCTTAAATTTTTATCGCGCAATCTCTCACTAAGTGGAAAAATAACAAGGTTGTCAGATGGCTCATTCTTTTAATACTGTACACTGGCTCTCAGTTCAGTGCAGCACCCCACAGTGAAGCATCAAATCCAGTCCACAGTCGGGACTCTCTCGGTGCTGTCTGTGATGGGAAAACCTCTAGGGCGGTGTATAATTGGCCATATTGTTGCCTGGAGAACAAGAGAGCTAATCAGCTGGGTGGCATGGGAGCTAGTTGATTGGGTGCTTGCAGTCTGCCTGTGCCAGCTGCATGTGAAACACTGAGACTGCGCAGCTCAGCTGGCAGTTACTCCAATGAAGCAACAGCAGGCAGGCAACTGCACTTTGGAGGAACGCTGCATTCGAAAACTAGTGGAGAACTTTGCAGTGATGAGGTAGACTTAAGAACACAAGTGGGCATTCCAAGTAAAGGGGGGAGAAATAACAATAAAATATGGAAAAATGATTTCCTAAAAAGAAAATTGCAGTTACATAACAGGTTATTTGAACTGGCAACCTTCTGGGGGAAAAAGTAAAATCCCCTGCGTTGCCACACTGCTAATCAACAGCGTAGCCCAACAGACCTGCATAGCAGCATACTCTCACATGGTATATCACAGTATGAGAACAATGTTTTGTTTAAGATGGCACCTTAAATAAGTGTTTTTTCCCATTTCCAAAGTGCTTCCTGTTGATGCCATTTGGATTTGAAGAGATGGGAAATGTTCTTATTCTCAGTTCTCATAAGCTATGGAATATAAGCAGGCCAAGTTTGCTGCCTTACCGCAAAGATTGATGGCTCCCGCGGGCCACACGTCAAAATAGAAATCAATGAGAAGACACGCACACACACACACGCACACACACACACAAACACAAACACACACACACAAACATCCATATACTGATGCAGCTTTTCATTATCAAAGCACATTACAGTCAGTCACAAATACATTTAGAGAAGGCAACTGCACCACTCAGTATGTTTCCCTGAATGCCCCAAGGCTAAAGAAAACAGGGATGTGGATCCCAAAAGGGTGGCGTTGGTTCAGAATATGAACATGTTGTTGCCACACATACCCTAACTTGTTGTAATGCTACTATGGATAATGTTTTTTTTTGTTTGTTGTAAAAGTGAATCAGGGATATATTGTATACAGAGGCAGCAGACTGCAATGCACCAACTCTTCCTCTTTGCAATCTATTTCCTGTCTCATTTTGGAAGGAGGGAGCGGTTTATTTGATACATGAACCATAGATGCAATCATTTTAAAAAACAGATAAAGTGAAATAAGAATGGAAAAAAGGTAATAAACAGGGGCGTTTACTGCTCATATGTTGCTAGTGCTCTTGGTAGATGGATTTTCCATGGATGTCATACGCAGTCTCTCCAGTAAAACAGCTGTTTCCAAGAAGGCAAAGTCTCCTGAGTTTCTGTTCTCTCGCTCACTTTGAAAAGGCTGATATTTACATTGCTGGAAACTTGTTTAGTTTGCATTGTTACAGGTGCATTATCTTGCCGACACAGTTTTTTCAATTCTTCTTCATCGCTGCATTATTTACTTCTTTTCTGGCAAGCTTGGTTGTAAATTGGCAACCGGATCTAGGTGCAGACGTGCAAGGTGCTGTTTGCTGGCTCATTTATTCAAAATGAACATTCAGGTAGCGTTCCCTGAATTAATTAAACTATTTCTGAACTTCCCCATCCTAGGTCTGCCAGTTTCATGATAATCTGGAAACGGAACTGACAAACACCACAAACGCAATGCACTAATATGGAATGTGTCTTTGGCTATGTTTCTCATTAATATAATCTGTTTATTTTTCAGAACCTCTCATCTAGGGTGTCTAAAAGAAACATTACGACATGACCTCTTTAACTGCCACCGCACATGGCATTCTCACCAACAGAAGTTATGCTTCTCTTGTAGATGGAAAGGTTTTCATGTAACTAACAAAATCATTAGCCTGAACGTAAAGTCAGAGCTCTGGATAGCTTGTGCCAAACTGATCTGAGAACAGTGTGCCCCACTCTTAACCCAAATCCGAACAACTGAGCGCAACGTTTTGTAACTGGATTCAGGATCAGTTGAAAATGCAAAACATTTTGGCGGCACTGAAAAGGATGTGTTCTTGAAATAGCCGATCGCACCATGCCAGAAAAACGAACTACCCAGACGGACAAAATCTGAAGCAATCCTGAAATTTTTATGTCGTCTTTTTAAAGCAAACAACAACTGAAATGTTATGTCTTATCGAGCAGCTGTAAAACCTCAGCAAGACCATGCCAATGCATCTTTTTAGAGAATGATTAATTACTCAGGCTCAATTTCAGTGAGCTCCTTCTGAGACCATTAAAGCCTCTACAGTGCCTTTCCTGGTTTACATCTTGCATGCCTCACATGATGTACTGGTCAATGAAACACCATCCTTCAAAAAACAAACAAACAAAAAACTCAAACTGAGATAAATCTGTTGCCAGCATTGTAAATGATTCATTTTCAATCAATGGGTTTTTTTTAAGATGCCATACATTAGTTTTCTGTGACTGGTTATTTATTAAATGACATGTTTGTGTGCGCTTCAGGGGAGCCGCCGTCGCGACTTTCCTCCTCTCTGGAGACGGAGCGCAAGTCACGGCGCACGCTGCCAACAGAAGATTGAGAGCAACCACAGTTTCTCCAATATTAAAAAAACAAGCTAAACGAACAAAAGGAAGCAAAAGAAAAAACGAAAAGAAGAAAGCCCGCAGCAGGCAGTCGAGCGCGCTATGCAATCATGGTGAACATTTTCTGTGGATGTTATGGAAAACTGTCCGCTGCTTAGCGTCTTTCCACCATGATAGCTAAATCCTACACTGCATTCATTCTGATGAATTACCCATGAGTCTTCAGGCTTCAACCATGAGAGGCGTGTTAGATGGTCCACCCGCTGAGGCATGGAAAACATCTGAATCTACCGATCGCATGAGCCATTTCCTATCAGAGCCAGCCTGATCACAGACTTCACCTAATTGGTGGCATCCATTACAGCTCTGCTCATTGGGCGGCATCCATTATGGCTCTGCTTACAGTCACAGTTTCTACCCCCATCATTCAACCTGCCATGTCGGTGTGTGGTCACAAGGATGATGAAAAGCTGTGCCTTTGGGCAATCGCACAGGCCTGTCAGGAGTAAGGGATAAAGGGCCGGTCACCCTTAATGTGCACAGATTCATTAAAGAAAGAATCCCCATCCCCTGAATCACTTCAATGGGCAAAAGTCAAAACTGAAGCTTGCATCACATAAGGGGATTGAGGGGGGATTTACAGCTTGGATTCCACAGACAACAAAGGAAACATCTTTCCTTTCAACAACATTTCAATCATGTGATATTCATTAGATCATTAGAACACACACTCTCTTTCTTTTCCTTTGGCTCTCTATCTGGCCAAGGCTCAGTGCAAATAGGCTTATAAAAATAATAAACGTGTGTGTATATGTATACGTATACACACATGAACAGAAACACACAATATATGTGCATCCATGCAACCTAATGCAAGTATTCCAGGTGTTTTATAGCAGGACATAGGGCAGCATTTTTTTTTTTTTTTACATAATTTTGCCTACGTTACAATAGCAAGATTGGAGAAAAGTGCAGATGCAAAGCGTTAAACTATTAAAGTTTTTAAATTGTTATTAAAAACTGGCTGCTTGATACAATGCGATGAAATTGAACATATTGTAATAGTGGGCAATCCTCAAAGCTATGGATGTACAGGCAATTGAATCTAACAGATAATTACACAGAAACATAGCACCACAGGCTACTGAATAGACAGATTTGATGGCTATTTATTCGCTATTCGTACCTACAGAAAATTCAATCTGGACGTGTAATTGACCATTATGCAGTTATACTACTCAAGGTTATGCCTCGATTCAGCAGGCTCAGGGGAAGGGGTGGGGGGGGGGGGTTATCAATGGAAAACAGGCATCACGGTTACTATGTCAAATTGCATCATGGCAACTTTGAGACACACCTCTGTGTACACATACAGGTGTGACAGCCTTATGTCAGGATTGCGTTTGTGCTCATCACCCAGGGAGGCACAGCTGGTGGTGGACATATGGCTGAAAAGCTTGCGCATGGATTGGGAGGGACTGACAGGCCCCAAGATGGCAGTTAGCATGGAAACACTCTGAGGTTAGCGATGGCGGAAAGAGAAAGAGACATGCACCAAGTCATTTGTCAAAGAAACTGCGATATGATCTCATGTAAATGAGACGAAATACAATCACAAGGATGGACAGATTACAACGTATATCTGTACGTTAGCTATAGCACAACCTGACAGGTTTAAATGATAAATTAGGGAAAACATTAGCAGCATGATCAATCGAATACAAAATATACAGGGAAAGGAAAAACATGAAGAAAAATACAGAATCTGAAATAGCCAGTTGGATTTAGATAAGTTAGATGCACACGTTATCTCAGAGTCGGCTGTCCCGATGGATTTTTATGATAACTGCGGGTGTCCTGCTGTCATTTATAACAGCTCCAGATAGGATTTCTGAAGGGGGGGGGGGGGGGAATGGGGGGCACTGTAATTTGAATCTCTAGTTCCCTTCACATACTTTCTTCTTCCCTTTCCCTCCCCCTATTTTGCTCCTTCATTCTTCCCCATCCCCTGTTATCCACTCCCCTCCATCTCTATCTTTGTCCCTCCCCCTCTCCTTATTCCTCCTCCCACTTTGTCTTTCACTTTCCTCCCTCCATCTCTCTTTTTCTCCCTGTCTTGCAGTTTCCATTCCATCTCCTGTCTGTCTTCTCCCAGGGGAATTTTTTTTCATTGTCAAGGGAAAGAATCAAATAATAGGCGCAATCAAAGTATTTTTTTGAGTATGATCTTACCAGGTGTGGATATACTTTTCATAGCGTAAGATGAAATGCAGCACCATTTCAATTTCCTTGAGTTAGCTATGTGAGCACAGCCAGTACTCTAGTCCAGTGGTCCCCAAACTTTGCAGACCCGAGGCACCCGTGTGAATAATTTACATTTCTGCGGCACCCCAAATTGATGCAACTGCTCACACTATGAATTGGTTGTAAATCTTGTGAATCTGTATTAAAGACAAATAGACGAACATGTCAAAACATTAAATTTGTTTCATTCGACAAATTACATTTTTAGAAACAACATATTTAGGTAATTATCACTAGCCAGCGGGTATATCACTTAAAATAACTTGTGATTTGACCGCTCCACTAATTTAGTGCAGTAACTGGGTTCCAGCCTTGCCAAATCCCTGGGGCCACCTGTATAAAAGTTTGCAAAGAATTTACACTAAATATATGAATACACGTTTATGCTTTTCTCCACACGGAAGTGTTTTCTCAGATTTTCCACACCACATACACATGTGTCTCATGATAAATCAGAGCTTCCAGATGAAATCAGCGTAAAAGCTTGCTCACATGAATTCACCATAAATGGTCAAAAAACACAATGAACCTGTTTAACATTAATATATCCATGTTCATATCCTATCCATAAGCTGGAATGTCAGAAATAACGGCAGATCAGAGTGTGTAGAAAACAAAAATTCTCAAATTGTGAAACTGAAACTTCAACTGAAGAAGTTCTTAAGAGGAAAAAAAAACCTCTTTGGGGTGCCGAGTAGTGGTTTGTCAAACAAAAAGAAATACGTGCAGTGGCACAAAGTCACTGTGGCGGTTAATGCTGTCAATTCAGAGGTGCACACATTACAAGAAATAAAAAAGTGGTCTACGTTTTGGAACAATCATTACGCAAGTTGATTCAAGCAATTTAGTATTTGATCACACATGAAGGTAATCAGGGCAGTTGGCATAATCATCTGTCCATCAACTTAGCTGGTATAATTAGCTGTTTATATTGCGGGGAAACTGATCAAAAGTAATTTTGTAACTGCACCATGCAGTGACCAAAAAGTGAATTAAACACGGATGATTAAAACAGATGATTTCAATGTGCAAACAGGCCAGCACACAGTAAGAATCGTATTTCAAGTTCTTTCCTCGTATGCCTGATTTTTTGTTGTTTTTGTTGCAAGAACTAGTCACCAAATAGACTACAAAATCAGCAGAGTCTCCCTGAAATTATCACGTCAAGAGAGAATAAATACCGATCTCTGTGTAGAAAGTTGTTCAGAATCCTCTTTAAGCATACGCACCCTGCATATATGCGGCCCCTGCTCTTACACTTCGTTTCGCTTATTTTAAAATTTGAACAATTACGCGTCAAACTATTTGTCATAAAGGTAGTGTGATGCGCAACAAGCTATATTACATAATTATTTTAAAAAACTAGTCCAGGAATACACCCTGGACGGGTCACACACACACACACACACACACACACACACACACTCATACCTATGAGCAATTTAGGATCTCCAATTAGCCTAGCTGCATGTCTTTGGACTGCGGGAGGAAACTGGAGTACCCGGAGAACATCCAGGCGCCAGATTTGAACCCAGGACCTTCATGCTGTGAGGAGACAGTGCTACCCATTGCACCGCCATGCCGCCCCTATTCGATTTATGAATTACATCATTCAGATTTGTATTTGCATACGACCTCCCCATATTAAAATGTCAAATTTATCAAATGAACCAAATAAAACCATATGGGTTAATGTGCAGTATGTAGATCAGTGCATAACTTTTTCATATGAGATGCAACCTAAAGGCAATATAATTAAGTAAAGTAGATGGCTGATAAACCATTAATCCCAAAGTAAATCCTATTTAATCCCTCAATGATTAAATATGAATATTATCCCCGCATCCACTGAAATGCAACAAAATTCTAAAAATAGGTTGTTTTGTGAAATGGGTGTCAGTATTTCACCTGAAATTCAAATGTTCTGAAAAATTGGAAAATGGAATTGTTGCTGGAAAAGGGGCTGACATTTAACCCTTTGAAAAGAAGGTTTTTTCTAAATGTTTTTTTTTTTTTCAAAACAGAATTCTAGACCTTCATTTCTTTAAATCACCAGTAGTGATTGTTACATCAGGATTAGAATGTCAGCGTAAAACTTTCTAATCACATATTTGTGGTCGTATGCTTTAAAGGGTTAACGGACCTTCATACAGTGTACACTGGACAGTTTATTATAATAAAATATATATGTTTGTCTTCAGTTTCTATTGTTTACAGATTAGACTTGCAACACTGATATAAATAATGTGCATGCTTCAGCGCGGTGAGGGCACCCAAATGCGAAGCAACATAAACCTAACAGTCTCTCAAAGAGCTTTCATCACTGCGTTCACTTACACAAAGAAATCAATTCCGTGCTGAACCAATTGCAGAAGCAGTGCATGCCATTTGTTGTGTGGATTCCTTGAAACTAAATGAAAATTTTGACTGCTGAGAGATGCCATAATCCCTGGGTTGCGAACGACATTAAAGCGTGTCATACTGCGTAATGTTCACATCAAACATTCATTCGGGTGTTGCAATCAATAGAGCCACTTCTTCAAAGATCACACGTGAGAGTTGATTGGACCATGCTGACATGAGACACGAGTCTCCGTAGATTCCAACACACAAGTTACGGAGTATTTTACAGTTTTTTCTCTCTTTTCATATTTAATCCTACTCAGGGTCTCCTCTCAGGAGTGGGATATGAGAGCCTGTATTAAAGCAGACTACCCGCATCCCTACCGTTAAAAAATAAAATAAAAATCAGAAAATACCCGGGGGACTTAAACAATGGGCTTAATCATATATTCAGTTCCATTTCTTAAAGGGGCTCAGAGAAGCTCCAGTGTAGGCAGGTACTGGCATTAAAGTTGTATTCACATATCATCTGCTTCAGACACAAACATGCAAACCTACTAATTAATTAGACTTAGGCCTATACTCTCTGATGCCTGAGAGCCTGCTTAGACACTTTCCCGCCCACAGGTCTTGAGACTGCCAGTCGATTTTTGCGACTGTTCCATCTGCTGTATGAAGCTGATACTGGGACAGATTTCCAAAACGCCCATACCCTAGCAATAGCAAGAACCTAGCATATATGACCGGTAACTTGTGAAATGATCTAGTTCTATTTCAAGGAGCTATATGATTTCTGAATTCCTCACTGAACAACTTTTCACATTTTTACATTCCTTTTGTTCTACATCTCCTGTGAAGCAAATTCCTGCTAGCCCTCCCTTGTTTTATCATGGCTGGGGCTGTGGGATATGTGACATGAAAAAACTCGCCGATTTAACACCAGTTAGTGCCTACTTCTTGCCATATAATTTCATCACCTTAAAACATTAAAGCTCGTTCAAGCAGGTGACTGGTATTGGCTGCCCAGGACAAAGACTCATTGATTGGAGAAAGATGAGTCACACCAGCATTCACAACAAATTGCTTGCCTGGAAGAGAATTGATTGATACCAGAGAATATAATTATGAATACATGGCTGTCGTATGGAACACAGAGATCATTAGTTTCATTTCTATAGATCCCTGGTAGATAAACAATGCCTTTCACTGCCCCTCGGCTTGCTGTTCAACACGGTTTGTAGATGTGACTGCTGCATTGAACAGGATTCCGTGTTGTGTTCTGCAGTGCCCTGCAGGACCCTGGGTTCCGGTCATGCACTCCAGTCGTAATCCGAGCCCTGCTGGTTCTCAGCGGGATTTAAAGCAGTTGACAACAATGGCTTACCCCCATCCCCTCCTCCCCAAATCACTTGTTCATTCCGCAAAAGGGACTCTGCACCTCCAAAATGTTCTTCCTCTGCACATCCCTGGAGATTATTAGTATTAATATTAATATCAGTTTCACAGCACAGGTCAGCAGGCCCTGCTCACTGCTGCTATTGGCATTTCTGAGTGTGGGGAATAAGGTGACAGTGTGCTTGTATAAATGTAGGCGGGTATAGGAGAGGAATTAACTGTGATGATGGAGCGGTATGGACCATGGCCCGGTCAGCAGGGCACTCAGATAACACTAAAAGCTTTACAAGAGGCCACTATCAGTCCGGAGTGCACTCTCTCTCTCGCTCCTTCTCTCTCTCACTCTCTCTCATCGCAAAGTAATTCATTTTGCAGCAGTGTAATTTTCCCATTTAATAATTTGACCCATTGCAATTTCTCCAAATCACAGCGCAGTAAGTCTCAATTAAATTCAGGCAGCTTGGAGTTTTATTTTTTCTACCCATCATCATTTTTCAAGACTGCATTGTCAGAATTCACTGCCATCCGAACCATTCCTGACCTGAAAATGCACTTTAATGCAGTGGATGCTACATTAAGGAAGCCAGGATGCAGACACACCTTTAAAAAATCCCACAACACCCAACTGACACAGAACAGAAATGTGCCCCTGCACACGACCAAGCCTTGATTCTGCAGTCGCATGAGGAAAATTCACCTAAAACCCATGAAAAATCATTTAAAGACGGATCTCTCAGTTATAGGGTAATTCCACTGCAAAGCAACATTAAGATCATTTAACAAATCAAGGCGTAACAGAACTAAGTCTCTCTTGGTCACTGGCCAGAAGCAATCTATAAACAGAGGTATGAGCTGCAAAAGGCGCAAATTTGGTGAAGGTAAAAGTCAGAATGATGTACACATCTACCATTCCTCATTTTTAAAGACTTACAATGGGTGGGTAGTTCTAGAAGGGGGCGTTGACCAAACTCACGTCAGAGAGAGTTTTGAGGGAGCTGCTGTTCCAGCTGTAAACAGTATTAGCTTGTGAGCTAGCGAAAGTAGTGGTCTTGCTTGCTCTCTGTAGCCGATTTTTGACAAAGCTCCTTGGATGAGGTGGGAACCTGGATGGCATCGATAGTGTGGATGCAGGTGCACATTACCGTGGTAGACTGGAGTGACATTGGAGGGCAGCAGCACTGATCACCGAAAAATGTCAGCCAAATCCAACACTAGACACATCGACACTTACCAAACTAGAAAATAACTAAAACGTGTACTGATGTTAATTATATTGCTAACTTGCTAGCAAGCTTCATTTTGGTTGATTCTAGATTTTAATCAAACCGCTTCAAATTGCCTAACGTTAGCTTACCGCTAGTTACGTTTTGCTACTGCTGCAATATGTCGCGACCAAGGAACCCTCAACATGACAGTAACATTGCTATGTTCCATGATCACATTACTACAACTATGCCACAGCTAGCACGATATGCGATTTCAAAAAAAGAAGTCTCTGATCGTACGTACACCTATGCCAACAATAAACATTGGGCTATTTACAGTATAGCCTTTGTTGTGATGGCTACTCAAGCATCAAAAGAATTTGTTTAAAAAAGAACAGCACAGAAAACTGTTTACTGAAAACATTTAAATCCATGTTTGTGGTAGAATGACAGTGTGAATTGAGTAATTAACCCAAACCTTGTATACAATTTACCTACACGTGTAGTGTCAACCATACATGGAAATCATTTCATTTTTAACTAGCTGTACAACTGGTAATATTACAAATTAATTTGTAATCACGTATTTAGATTAAATATATCAAGGAATATGGTGCTGAATTGATCTGCTTTAGGTACCAGTATGCACTAACAGGGATCACGATACATATCCCCTTCTAAATGAGAGAAATACCAAAAACCCCCAAGTACAGAACCTACAAGCAGATCCAAACAACAGGCAGAAGATGGGGTGGTGGAGAGTGAGTGCAATTCTGTAAGCTGTAGCATGTAAAAATCAGAGCAGGCAATGAGCAGCATTCAAGAGTTCTGACTGCTGGATTAAAAAAGGCAGTCCATTAGTGATGTGTGCATGTGATAGGTTTAGTATGAAAATGTGCTGATATGTGTAGACTATTTGAATGTGAGAATGTGTGGTTGCTGAGGCCAACCAGTGGTTTCACTGTTGATGTGGTGTTTAGAAAAGCAATGAAAAATGGCGATGAATGAACAGACAGGAGTGATATTTTTGTCAGATAAGTTATTATACATTGGAGACTATCTGTATCAACATCCCTAAGAGGGATGTCAACAATGTCAACTATACATTTCTTGTTCCCTGGCTTAACGCCTTTGTCTCCTCTCAGCCATTCTCTCTCACCACCAGTATTCTATAAAAATGTCTGTTCTTACCGGATTTATTATGACAACCAAAAAGTGCACAAGTCATGACCGTGTCTGAAATAGCTTGCAACAAGTCAACTGCAAAAAAGCTCAATTATTCAAATCATAGTTATGTTAAATCCTTGTCATTTGCCACACTACAGTGAAGCAGCCTTTTCTTTTCTGTAGAACTTAAGCAGGAAAGTAAAGCGAATTGAACACATAAACCTAGATTTTCTTTCTTTAGTGGCTAGCTTGCTAGCAAGTAACATTGCCCTCCAGATAATAATTCCCA
The DNA here is from genome assembly GCF_013347855.1 of Anguilla anguilla. Taxonomy (NCBI): domain Eukaryota; kingdom Metazoa; phylum Chordata; class Actinopteri; order Anguilliformes; family Anguillidae; genus Anguilla; species Anguilla anguilla. Next base: position 22,738,267 of record NC_049216.1, on the reverse strand, counting down.
GCCCCTACATTTGTATTCATTAGGAGTGGCAATCATAGATTACAAGTTAGGCGGTCATCAGACAATGCTGTTTTAGTCTCATTGTAGGTACCTGGAGCATTGCATAGCAGTTTGTGGCTATATCTCTGCACTAACTACATGTAGAGAGATGGCTCAGAGCTCATTTTAATCAGGACAGCCACTCCTCAACAAATAAAATAACAATTTAGGGTGGAAGTCCCCTTTAACTGTATTTTGGCTTGACTGCTTCATAATTACCAAACTGTCCCACTGAAACCCACTTATAGCATCTAACACCAAGGCTGCAGAAAGACCTTAACATGTTTAACCCCCCTATTTTTCACCTGTTTTTGGCTGTATAACTTCAACCTGTCACCAGCTGCTTGAATTGACTGACAGAGGTCATTGTCTGATTGCTAAATATGCCAGTAGGCAGCAACATTCATAATCTAGGCAGAAAAGCGCTTTACATTTCCATCTGCAGAACCAAAGGATAATCACACTGGCTGAAAACAAAGAGGACCTCACTGAATCTGCTTTGAGTCAGCGGGGAATTCCTATAAGCAGTTTGACTGGACAATTATCCTGTAACCTCTAACTGAAGCATGAAGCCTTCAAGGGACAAAAGGAAAAGTCTATGCATGTCATGTGAAACCCGACAAAACATATTACGCACAGAAATGTTACGGTCCCTCCGAGGCTGGATTTTAAACATCTCAAACGCACATCCACAGATTTGTTTTCCATGTAAAAGCACCCAATTTTGCAGTTTTTTTAAACATTACATGTTCACTCTTGTTGTAAAGTGCCATATAAATAAAGATTCCTGGTTATTATTATTACTATTATTACTTCTACTAGTACTACGTGCTCTATAATGGCCAGAGATTTATGCAAATATTATGACAAGTAGACACCTAATGAGTGAAGTTTAGTCATAAAACAGAGACTATGCTGAAAAGGAATAAATACATAATAATAAATAAATAAATAAATAAATAAAAACAACAAAAAAGTTAAACCTTGAAATTATTTTGAGCAATCAAAAATTCTGACAGCGACATCATAAAATCATATAAGAAGCAATTAGTATTCTTAGGACTCAGCCTGTAGTTTCTGCTCTGGAAAGAAAAAAAAAAGAAAAAACCAACAAGCAAGGATGAAAAAGCAGGAAGCATTGTTTCCTTCAGCCGAACCTTCTCCGTGGATCTTTTTCCCGGAAAAGGCCACAGGTCGACCCAGGGGCCTTTTTATTCCGTGGTGTGTCGCTCGCTGATAAACCCTGCTGACATGTGAGAATGAAGCTGTGAAGTCTCCCAGATAGACTGTATCCATCTCAGATAGCATGGCCTTCATATGCCCCTCCTCTGGCCTTTAATTAAGAGATTAAAAATGTTTCATTTAATTTCCTTCATCTTGAGTTGTGTCTCCTCATGCAAATTACCTCATCTCAATTTTCGTACAAGCCTTTGATTTTAATGAATATGCAGCAGGATGCAGGTCATCCTCAGATTGCCATTAAATGAGGGAGGATGTGGTTTTTCTTGATTGAAAACGTAAACACTGAGGCAATAAACTGCTCTGGAAGGATTTCTTAGTCATTTCGGTGGTTTTTGACCAAACTCTACGCCATGAATTCCAATCATTTTCAAGCCCTTGTGCATGAAAGGCTGTCTGTCAGCTGAGCACATGCTTTGTGTTTCGCACTCAGAAATTAGAATTTGCCACCCATTCAAGTATTTGCCCCTGTGTGCAAAATAGCAAGATTCTGAATAATGGTCATCCAAAGAAAGGCTTCATGTTACTTTGCTGCTTTGTCATTTATCTGCGCCAACGCTGTCTGTTACAGCCACTTAACATGTTGGAAGTGGTATTAGATGTGAAAAGGGTTTTAACTTGAATATTTTCCATCTCAGTAGCAGAGTGATAAAGGGCAGAAACTGCCAAAAAAAGAAGAGAAAGCGGGCTAGGGACTGGACCCTCCGCATCATTTGTCACACGTCATGCGGAACGTCATTCGTCAGCTTTACTGCGCATTTGCTTTCCACCAAATGCGTTGGTGATGAAAGATGGCATCTTCTTTAGCTATCGCCTGTACAAATGGAGAAAATGGGGGGCTGCAAAGGCTCCATTTTGTATTAATGGAAAAAAAAAATCCACGGTCAGCGTGTATTTTCATCAGCTTTTGTTCTGTCTAACATAGCTTGACGGTAACGATTGTCCTCATAACATTCTCCTCCGTTATGAAAGATTTAACACTTTCTTTTTCATTACATCTGTGCCCATATCAGTCACCTTCACCTGAGTCAAATAGGCACACTTGTCAGTTTTATTGGCCATCAAATGCCTATGTAGTGTGCCTCCTGTTTTTTACATGCAGTGTTCATGCATGAAATTACTTTGGTGGTTACGTTTTCTAAGAGAGAGCACAGCACATCTCATTTGCTGAATAGTGTGTTTGCGTGTGTGCATGCCTTTGTGATGAATCAGGCCTTAAAAATGATGAAGGAGAAGGAGAAGCACTGCCGTATGGGACAGATGGTCAGACAGCCTGTCCTATACCTGCATTTGCACTATTTTCACAAAAGAGAAAAACATTATTTAGCTTGGTTCAAAGGTCAACTGCTACTCTGAGACCCCCCTTCATAAGTGCTCATAAGGGCAGCACCTTATGACCACTTAGAGTCTCCCCATGTCCGTGTGGGTTTCCTCCGCGTACTCCAGTTTACTCCCACAGTCTAAAGACATGCAGGTAGGCTAATTGGAGACTCTAAATTTCCCATTAGTATGAGTGTGCAAGTGAATGGTGTGTGTGCCCTGCAATAGATTGGTGGCCTGTCGAGGGTGTATTCTTGCCCAATGCACGCTGGGATAGGCTCCAGCACCCTTCGTGACCCTGCCCAGGATAAGGTATAGATAATGAATGGATTGATGAACAGTCATAAATAAATGCAAATATATATTTCCGGAATCAAAGCCTCATCTGCAACTAAACAAATCAAGCAATAAATAAATAAATAACTTCAGCACAAAAACCAAGAAAAGTGTTCTTACACCTGTGAGGGAGTTGGAGTTTCGGGAGACCAACCGCGACTGAACAGGGGGGTTCTTTAAGCTATTAACCAGAGGTAAAATAGCCACCAAGTCTCAAGAGACAAGGGAAAGGAAAACAATACTCCTTAGGGAGAGTATCCCAAAGAAAAGCTCTACACAACCCACGTACTGGGTAAAAAAGAACTAAAGCTTAAGGAGTATGAAAATAAAACAAAACTGCCGGAGCAGAAAACGGGGCAACTCAAAGAAAACAGACCTCGAACCGAGGCTGAAAAAGTAAAACCCTAAAGAAAGAATACTGAGCTTAGATTGTGGCACTAACTTGTTGCCAACAATCTAAAAAAGCTAAAGACTGTTGTGCTAATTTTATAGCCACAACAATCCAATATCGCAACTCAATCCTTTACCTTTACCTTTACCTTTACCTTTACCTTTACCTTTACCTTTACCTTTACCTTTACCTTTACCTTTACCTTTACCTTTACCTTTACCTTTACCTTTACCTTTACCTTTACCTTTACCTTTACCTCGCTTGACAGAATACCGGCTTTCGTGCAACATAAGTGACACTGAAGCAAAGCTTATCGGCTTGCTCAGGGTTTAAATAGAACACCAACAGGTGCAAATTGTAAAAGGAAATTTGCACGTGTATAATTCAATCAACTCAATGGCCGTAATAACTGAAGAAAAGGTGCATGAAAAAACCAATGGCCGTAATAACTGAAGAAAAGGCGCAGAAGGAAAAGAAATGGTGGCATCAGCCAAAACCATGACAACACCAAGTGGAAATACTGCTCCTTTCCCACACATTTTTAAGTCTTTTTACTGACTGCTTGCAGACATTGCACAAAATGGTTAACAGGAAATGGAGTGTGCCTGCGTATGATTCCTCGTTAGGGTGTGTTGGCACAGCACATTCTTATTCAAGGCACTAGAAAATTCCAGACCTGAGATGAACACATTTGCACTCCGATGTCAAATCGGCTCATTGATCAAAGCTTGAGATGGGCACTACTGGAATCACTGACTGTTATGCCTCCAAACAGTTCCTAGTCACCACAACCTCATATATCTTACAGTAAAGTAACACCTATAGTATTTTACACTATCCACAGCCTATTTTAATGCATCACTGTACCGGAATGTAATTTGAGATTTTGTCATCTTTAATATTAACAGATTGCTACTCCTGGTAAGCTTTCCCTTATGGGATGATGCACAAGAAACCCATGGATTATCAACATTCACACCCTGGAAAACAAACACAAAGTAGACATTCTGCACAGACTTGACAAGACTCTGATGCTCAATGGGCCTTTAAAGGAATGGAAAATGCCCTCATGTCTCCATCTTGAGATGACAGCAGAGTTGCAAACGCACTGGACTGTCCACATTCAAATTGTAAGACCAATCTCAGGTGTTGTGAGTTTCCATTATGCCAAATTGTGTTACAGTGCCTTGTTTCCCCATGACCTGCTGAGGTATACAGACACATATATGCACATGCACATTTAGCATTTCCGTCTGTTCTCCTTGTAGAACAGCATTATTATTATTATTATTATTATTATAATAACAGATAGTGGTCCTGTTTTTTCAAGGGCGGCAATGTTTTACCTTGGACTTTTAACCCGAGAATCAGATTTGGAAAAACCACTGACCCAGGCTGCCCATATGCTGATAGACTGTTACGCATTAGTTCACTCAGGCCTTTATTGCTGTCACTTTCATTACGGTGAGAGAGCGCGTTTCTGGCTCGCGCGCACGGGTAGCCAAAAACGTATTAAAGCCCAGCAGCCGCCGGAGCTGTGGGCAGGAAGCGCGGCGACGGCCCTGTCGCATTTCAATCTCAGCGAGCTGCTCGCTGGAGCATCGCAGCGCTCCTCCTCCGCTCACGGCTCTCATGCAGCGCTCTCTTGAAGACGCCTGGGAGTTGCTCGCGAAAGAAAGGGCTTGAGCAGGCAGGATCATTTACATAAATGCTCTGGCACTGTACTGCTGTGTTGTCCTTGCCATGTGTTATTAGCACAGATCCAACTAAACACGTGCCATGGGGTTCACTAACAAACACACATATATATATGTGTGTGTGTTTATATCTTTGTTTCTTGGGAACCTTAACATAATTACAGGCACTAATTAGGCCCACACAGATGATACTAAAAGTAAAATATGTAATTATATAAATGATAATTATTTAAATTATTTATTTATTTTTACGGAGAACAGACTCTTTATAACACTCTTTTTTTGCATGTGACTGAGAGGACAGGAGAAGAAAGAAACAGATGGAAGTTGTCTGTAATTTTGGGGTGGCCCAATTTCAGTGGTACTTACATACAATGGGGGAGTGCGCCTGGTAGGTTTTAAGAGGGAGGAGGGTTCTCTACTGCAAGCAGGGCAGAAGATCAGTAACAGATGAGCTTCTTTTCTCTTTAGTCCACATTCCTCCCTTGCCTGGCCAGTTGCTTGAGTCGTCCACCTGCAACATAATTTGAGAGCTGTTTAGCAGGGCCTTGCTCCCCTGGTTCATCCTGTATAGTGAAGGGTCGCTGTGTGATAAGAATGCCTGCAGTTAGTGTGGGGACCCCCTCCTTGTAAAGAAACAAAAAAATTAAGCGCTCACTCAGGTCAGCACCACAACAAGTTGAAGTCAGTTCAGTCAATATTTTTCAATGCATTGACCAGTGAACAAATGAAAGCTTACATATTTCTAGAAACACATTTGGTTCCAATGGTTTTAATGCCTTTTGGCAGAATTTGGGATATATAATAGGCCTGTATTCATTTAATATTTGTTCTTAGCTTTGGCCTTTCACTGAAAAGTTACCATGTGAACCACACAGCAGCATGTACCAAACAGTTTTTGTAATTTAACAGTCAAGTTGAGGTACACTTTTGTGTTCCTTTATGTGTAAATATTAAATTATAGGTTTGATAAGAGATAGCATTCAATTTTATATTTCTTTATGGAAACCAAGACTGACAGACATGGCAATAAAGTGTAAAAGACTACATTATTGCTTTGCAGGGCTTTTTAAAACCTACAGTTCATAGGTAGCATCTGCAAGAAATGTAATGATATCTTTTTTTTCATAAGTTTGCCCCAATAGGAGAACATAATACAAAACCAGACAAAATTCATGATGAAAATAGAGTAGAAAAAAGAAAACTTTTTCCGCAGGAGACTAAAGAGCAAACAGAAAAAATGAAAAGAACAGGTGATCCAAGCATTTAATAAGATTAGCAACAACAGCGATGAGTAATCCTTAGATATTACATTACATTACAGGCATTTAGCAGACGCTCTTATCCAGAGCGACTTACACAACTTTTACATAGCATTTTACATTGTATCCATTTATACAGCTGGATATATACTGAAGCAATTTCGGTTAAGTACCTTGCTCAAGGGTACAACGGCAGTGTCCTACCCGGGAATCGAACCTGCGACCTTTCGGTTACAAGCCCAGTTCCTTACCCACTGTGCTACACTCTTAACATGAGTGCAGCAATTACCCAGTGAAAACCAGTGAATCAAAAAATTTCTGTAGAGAAATAAACTGTGAAAAGTGAATAAAAAAGTGAATTTACTGTACTGAAGGATAGACACAGGATGGACATAAGGTGACAGGACTTCCATATAATGCTGGCCATACACTGCAATTTTGCCATAATATTGTCATGACCTGAGGTCTTAACTAATTTTAATTGTCAATTTTGCCAAAAGAACAAAACAAACACGTAGTTATTGTTACTTAACTTTCAGAAGCAAAATATGCTTCTACTTTCTTTGTTTTTCCATGCAAATAATGCACAGATGAAGATAATGACTTTCCCTGGACCAATGCTCTGAACTGACAGACAGTGGTACATGACAGTCTTGGTTGAAAACTGACCTCGGATATTGGTTGTCTGAATCTTCCAGTGTGAGGGGAATCGAAAACCTTGGGATTTTTCTAGTCAAGCTGTGTTTCTAGTCAGGCATAAGTAAAGTTTCACTGAAGTCCCCTTAGCCCTCAGAGTGTTGGCACCACAGACAGTGCTCCCCTTTTTCCTTTGTGTTGCTGTGGAATAACTTTCCCATTAAATAAAACCACCTGAGTCCCCATGCAGCTCTCTCTGCATGCTGAGAGTTGGGTGTGTGAGTGGGTGCTGGTGTAGAGCTGAGAGAGCTGTCTGGTTTTGTTTCTTTTTCACTATATATTTTGTAGTAGTCATTTTCCTTTACCCCTTCTTTTACAGTTTTCTTTGTCTTTGTTGTGCAGGCTTAGGCTTTTGTTGTTGTGAAATTTTACAGCAGACGAGTTTTGTTGGCATTTTTTGGCAGAACACCTCATCCAACTAAGCCTTTCTCCCTTCACAATGGCACATGATGTGTCCTTGACATGTGAGCAACTACTGAAGATGTTCTCCTGGTAGGTTCAGGAGTCTTTTGTGCTGGTTATGGCTTTGTCAGCTCTGACTACCAAAGTTACAATTTTGAATGTACTAGCCTTTATTAAGAATGAAGCACTGTTGAAAGAGCTCTCTTGCTTTGCAAAATTTGCTAGGCTCATTACTGATTCCGCTTCGTTGCAAGGGAAATTGCAACACAATGCCTTTCACTAGACAGATATTACTGTTTCTAAATATGCCAGATAAACTTTGGATGTTTCTTTCTGTGTTATTCATGGAGAAGGCTCGTTCATGGCATATGCGAGCACCAAGACTTTTAAATGTTTTGAGTGTGCCAATGTTGGTCATAAGCATTCCACCTGTCCCCATAAGGAGGGGCGAAAGATAAAGGGAGATTGGGTGCATCAATGTCCAAGGCTCCTGCTGATGGGAAGGGGGCAGATGGAAGTCATTCCTGGGAATTTAGAGGGAGCTTAAGATATGCCTCAAGGGCAGGTTTTTGAAACTATGCAGGCTGCGTCACAGCCCCAGACAGAAAGCGAGCCGGTGCCAGAGAGAGAAGCGGAGGCAGGCAATATGAGAAAGGAGGTTCACCTGGAGTCTGGGGTAAGTCCAATGTTTCCCTTTCAACAAGGGAAGGACTTTTCACATCAGCGGTAATGCTAGTACTGGTGAGGAACAGTGTAAAGCAAATTAGGTGCAAGGCAGACAGCAAGGTAGTGCAGGGAATGATGGTCCGGGGTTTTGTGCGGCTACTGCAGAGACTGTGGCTGGGGAGGAATTGGATGGAGAGGGGATATCAGGTTTATCAGCTGGTAGAGTAGGTGAGATGGTAATGGAGACGGTGATGGAGAAGGATAGGATGTTAGGCAGGATGTCAGACATCTCTGATGTGTCTTGTAGACAGGGTAGAAGGGATTCTTTAATCTCAAACAGATAAATACTTTTTTAAGATGAGACAAAGGGGCGCGCTGTGACATTAGACTTAATTTAATTATTTATTTATTTCCTGGCCTGGATAAATTTGCAACATCAGCACTGGGTGCAGAGAAGGGTGGGATTTCACATTCTCTCTAAACAGAAACATTTTTGGTTAAAAATGTATGTGGCAGTAATATGGAAGGAGAAATGTTCTTAAAAGTTAAAATTGCAAAAATGGGCCTAATGGAGGTGTTTAGAGTAGGGCCACTCAACTCATTTCAAGGGATATGGGTAAATGTGGCATATTATCGGCTGTTCTTTGGCTTAAAGAGCTAAATGTCATGTTAAAATAAAAAACCCATATCGATACTGGGAATGAAGCAGATCTTGGTGGAAGTGTGATGTGTTCTTAGCCATGGAACAAATGTGAGTGCAGGGATAGCAATCCTATCAAATCTGAGTGTAAACATTCAGTAAACAGGGTTTTTACTCAGCAGTGCACTTAACACTCCACTTCAAAGGTTGAAGTTGCTTTGCATAGGTTAGAACAGGAGACTGATAAAGTTTGGAGCTACTACAAGAGGAAGACCCTGGTTTGCAAAGCATTTTTAGAGACCTAAGACAGGAGTTGGGGGATTTTTTTGCTGGAACAGTGTAAGGGGGAATGGTGAAGTCATGTTTCACAGCCATGCATGATATGAATCCTCCTACTGCTTTCTTTTTTAACTTGGAGCAGAATACTGCACAGAAAACGATGATGCACAGCTTGCACTCCACAAAAGGAGCTGAGACATCGGACCCTATAGAGATACAGAGAATTGCTATAAAGTTTTATTCTGAACTGTTTGTGGGGGAAGGTCTGGACAAAGATTGCCTGGAAAAGCTTTCGCAGGAGCTTCCTTCTTTGTTTTCTCACCAGCGGGATGCCTTGGAGAGTGATTTTCCTTTCAGGAGGTGACTGAAGTGCTAAATCATTTGTCTTCAGGCTGTGCACCTGGAATTGATGGCATTCAAGGCCATTTCTGTAAGCATTTTTGGAGGTGTATAGGGAGAGATTTCTTTAATGTTCTGAGGGACAGTTTTAAAGCAAAGACACTTCCCAGGAGCTGTCAGCAGGCCATCCTAGCCCTTTTATCCAAGAAGGGGAACCCCTGCCTGGAAGAATGGAGGCCAATAGCCCTTCTCTCTACAGACTGTCTAGCTAACAGGGTCAATCAATGACAATCTTTTTCTTTTTTTTAGTACATATGGGGTTGCTGTTCTTGGATCAGAAGAAAGCTTTTGACAGAATAGACCACAGTTGCCTCCACAAGACATTACAGACTTTTGGGTTTGGTGATGGGATTGGTGGTGGGGGGCACTTAAATGTTAAAAAATGTTTTTGAGCACAGCTGATTTTGTGGGAGGAAACTGGGAGGGGCTAGTGGAGAAGGTGTGTGCCAGGTTAGTCTGGATGCAAATAATTGCTACCCCAGCTATCATATCGGGTTATAAGCAACTTAACAGATTCATAACTGTGGCATATGTTCTAAATATTGGATCCTCCAAGTGGCTATGTGGAAAAGATTCAGAAGACCTTGACAAATTTTTTCTGATCTGGGCAGCATTAACAGAGGGCTCCGGTCCTTGTGATGCCAGCACAGGAATGGGGGCAAATACTCATTGATGTTAGGTGCCGAGTCGGTGCTTCTGCTTGTTAGTGGTGCAGCAGTTCCTCTACAGGCCTTGTCAGAGATGGGATGGACTTTGCCTGCACCCTTCTGAGGAAGGTAGGTGTTTTGATTCTGGGCAGGCACCTGCTAACAAATTTGGAGGGCATGGACTGGGCGGCTTACCCTCCTTTCACAAGTCCCTGGTGCAGGTGTGGAAGGTGTTTGCCCTTAACCGCCAGGGGGCTGCAGAAATGGGTCCATAGCTAAGGGATGAGCCACTGGTTTTTAATCCGTTCCTGCCCATAGAGGCACTGCATTCCACCACTGTGAAAATGAGTTTACTGAGAGCTGGGATCACAAGGGTCTGTCACCTCAGAGCTTGTGTAAGGTGGATGACAGTGGAGCAGGTTGCAGCAGCGACGGGGTATCTGTCAGTGCACGTTTGCCAGTGGCTGCTGGATGGCCTGGTTACAGCCCTGCCTGCCACTGCTGGTATGAATCTATTTGGAAAGACATTTTAGGGCCTGACCTTTTCCAGAAAGGTAGCTGGTGGGTCCCATTGATAAAATAATTCTTGCACTATATATTTATGGGCCAAAGTACGGTATTTCAAAAGATAAATAAGTGGCACTACTTAATTTCTTGCTGGGAAAGGCAAAGACAGCCATTTGGCTGACTCGGTGGAACATAATGTCTGGAATTAATTCACTGGGCCCTATAAATGTTTTAGGGGCTTTAATTCACAAATGATTGCTCAGTTGCCATTTTTGACTTTCTGGCAAACAATGTTTAGGGTTTCTCTGGGATTTGGCTAGTGGGGAAATGTATATGTGCAGTGAATGAGGAGGGGAAGTTGAAACTACTAACTGACAAATGGTTGTTATTGGAGTTGCTGTTCCTTGTATGTAATGTTCAGGGTTTCTGGGGGATTTATGGTGAATGAGGGTAGGAAGTTAAGATTTCCGCTTTGAAGTCTTTGGTAAGAAGATCAATTTATTTTACTCTAATGATGGTTGATTTTGTTTTCCTCTGTGTTTGTGTTTTTTAGTTTGGTTTAATTTGTTGGTATTCTTTGGGTTTCTTCCAAAAGTTAAATTTTCTGTTTTGTGATTTCTTTTTCCATCCGTTCATTATCTATACCAGCTTATCCAGGGCAGGGTTGCGGGGGGTGCTGGAGCCTCTCCCAGCATGCATTGGGCGAAAGACAGGATTAAACCCTGCACAGGGCCGCCAATCTATCACAGGGCACTCACACACCCATACCTATGGGCAATTTAGTCTCCAATTAGCCTACCTGCATGTCTTTGGACTGCGGGAGGAAACTGTAATACCCAGAGGAAACCCATGCGGACACGGGGAGAACATGCAAACTTCAAACAGAAAGGCCCAGGCTGTGATTTCTTTTTTCCTTTTCTGATTAATTTTGTAACGCTAGGTCTCATCTAGGTCTCATTTTCTTTTTTGTTCTGTGCAATAAAGGAGACCTAAAAGTTAATGTCAAAACTCAAAACAAATGTCTCTCTGTCTCTCTCTCCCTCCTTCCAGCAAATCTCTACTGTGACAGGACACACATTTAATCTCTTGAAGCTCGTTGTCTCCCCCTGCCCCAGTCAGCATAATATTTTAATATTGTGTGTGTGTGTGTGTGTGTGGTGTGCACATTTTGGAGAGGGGGTGGGGTTCTCGCAGACTTCACGTTCACTCATCTCATACTGTTCAATCGCAGCTCCTCTACAGATTAGTGGAACTGTTAAAAAAGTGAAACACTTCATGAACACTTCATGAAATCCACCCACACATGTTTTTCCAAGAATAAGCTCGGTCTGGATAACGGTTATTCAGACTGGCATAAATATTTGATGCAAAGACAAGAATATTCTTAAAATGTCAAGCTGAAGAGCTCTACAGTAAAAACATTTTAGTTTTTAATTGAATGCATTTGAGCATCTTACTACAATGCGGTATGCGCATCTGATTCTCTCAACCAGTGAAAGTAGTTCATTTCAGAAGCGAATTACACTGTTCCATACTCTCAACATAAAGGGCAATATGCTGCATGTTCCATGCAAATACTGTTCCACAGTGTTTCTACTTTAGTTTTGGTGCATTCATTTTTCATACATGCTTGTGCGTAGAACAGATGACAAAAACTGTATGGCAGCACTAACATCTTGCATCCTCTGAGTAAGTGAATTAGAAAGCCATTCGGTTTTAAAGCTTCACTGTACACGTTGTATGAGTTTTGGTTCTCCCATTTTGCTAAATGATTTTGTCCCTGGCAGTATTGTTCAGTCCTTGTTTTGATGAATTATCGCTGTTGCTTTTAGCTGCTGTGCCATCACTTTACTGCCAAAAAAATATTACTTTGCAAAAGAAATGCAGGTCGTTGTTTTTGCTTTTATGGGATTTGACATGTCTGTAGGGCTAAAAACTACCCTGCCTTCAAAAGCGTATAGAGGGAAACTAAGATTTATAATAAATACTATGATTTCTGGATACTTGTATTAAAAACGAACAAAATCCAACTTCCTTTGATTGATGACACAGAAATCTACAGTTTTACGTAGGCCTAGAGCACAATCAATATATCGAATGGCCAATATATTAGGCTGATGTTAGCCTTTTTGGACCATATCTCTATCAGTATTCAAGGACAACCTGTGGCCCATATAGAGGTTTGAAATGATTTTTTTAAACACACGGGGGTGCACCTAGGACTCCATCTAGTGCTTCTTGTGGTCCACAGCATCAAGGCTAATGTGATCTGGAATGATTGCTATTGATAACTGACTCATGCCACCTTTACTCAGTCAGAGAGAAGAGCTGGAGGAAGACTGCCAAGGCTTTATTGAGATTATAGAGGAGGAAGCTATTTTAAATCTACTTCTGTTAAAAAAATGACATGAACAGGAAATAGAAGGCCCGTCCCATAAACGAAACAATAGAAAAACAGGGAGAATATGTTCGAGTTAAGCGGATGTGTGAAATGCTGGATGAAGACACGTATTTCAAATGTTTTAAGATGTTGGCCAATGGGTTCAACGACCTCATTAACCGCATCCATCCCTACATCATATATTCGGCACATACATATCACCTGTGCCTGTGTCTGTAATCTGTTATCACAGCATTACCACTGTTATCTATCACTGTAGGTGTTGTGAAGGGTAGGGAGTGAAAGATAAACTCAACAGTCCTAAAAGTTTTTACGTCTAGATTTACTCTCCAGGACTGACATATTTAGTTTTGGCAGTCTCTTGCCTTGAGTTAGCTGATGTGTGATGTTCTTTGTCATTTTTAAAAGACAAATCATACAGATGACAATACTGTCTTATTGCTTCCAACAGTCTTTCTTTATCCCCTCCATGTTAATCAACACCAGTCAAAACCAAAATAATGAAGTGGAGCATAAAACGAATGCAGCCAAATTTTAGCGTTTGCTCTGGCTGTCCAATCACACTGCCCAGCACTTGACAGTGATATAACAAAATTCTATGGGTGTGCAGGATTAAACTGGATTAAGAACATTTTCAGACATATGCCTGCTAATTTACTGCTTGCTTATCACTGTAGTCGGCAGACTGGACCTCCACACATTTTCTGTTATGTATAGCCAACCGTGTAGTTCTAACCATAGAAACAGATACAGTTCCTTTCTTTTGTGACAAATGAAAAGTGAGTTTTCTGTGTCCCCAGAAAGAGAGCTTTTAGCACAATAGGGAACATCGATGAGGACCAGAGGTGCTCCTTGGCAGGTACAAATGCAGATAAGCTCTACTTTCTTGTTTTATATTGTGTCACTAAATGACTGGCTGTATTGATAGCAATTGCCTGACGTTTAACACACTGATGTTTCTTTAGCTCACAATGTTCAATGTAAAATTGGTTGACATAATGTGAATAACAAAATTATCTTTAACAAAAGTCATTTGTTGTAGAAAGCAGCATTCTGTGTACCTTTGTATCGTCATAACAGTGCAAAATCTTCATTCCAGCTGAAGCTAAAGATTGACCATATTGGCCACCATATTGGTAATAACTAAACTATTCCCCTTAGAATCGGTATCGGTTGGGCTGCAGTTTCGTGTGGGCTCCTCTGTAAAGCACTGGAAATCACAAGCTTAACTTACGCTACACAGCCAAGGCGTCCATAGCTGCCAGATTGCAACAAAAACGAATAGAAAAAACAACCAGCCAGATGCAAGACACAAAACCATACACATGGATTCAAGGGTTCCAACTAATTGAGGCAGTGTGTGCCTTGGTTTTCATCTGTACTTCGCTATTTATTCTTTTTACAAATAATAGAAAATATTTGATTACAAGAGATGTGATATTTGGAAGCTTGGGAAAGCAATCGTCCTCATCAAAACAAATAGTTCATTGTGTTCAACAAATCATCCTTTGCGATCAAAGGTTTTATTTAATGTGCGCTCATGAGTGCTCTGTATACAAAAAAAAGCATATTCGTCATTTTTTGAGAATAGCTGAGACCATTAAGTTAAGTTCTAATTCCAGACGCCTGCAGAAAAGATGTAGAATTGAACATTGATCATACTCAAAGCCTCTTTCAGCCAAGACCTGGAAAGCCGGAATTTTCCGTTTTCCTTGCTGAATCTCACTCACTCAGTTATTCGATTCCCCTTCTGCCCTGTGTTTCCATATGCAGCCCTTGTCCTGCAGGTATTGATCAAAATCAAAGATAAAAGTGATTATTTAAATATTGACTGACAGTTCCTCCTCGGCTCCTTGATGTTAATATATGAAGCGATAAAGCGCATGACGTTTTAGCGTGGGCCTTTATCTGGGTCGATTACAATTCTAGGGCACCACAAAGAACCTTGACTTCATCGGCAGAATCTGACCTATTTTTCTGTGAACTGGCTTCACGCTGCCATTGCTGCCACGTACAATTATCATTATTCCATTTAAACTAAAATTTAAAAATGAATATGTTTAATTATCTTTAATAATGCATCTTTCAGGGGTCTCAAAAGCATTTGCTAAGGAGATGACCTTAATGATTGTGATTGTAGTCTCCCAAAATGGGATATTATATATAAATACTATATATGTTATAACCTAGATCAGCAACAGAAGCAGAATTACTGGAGGTGCCGTGGGTGCATCACAGCTACAATATATAAGCAACCATAGGGGGCCCCCTGAGTACCCAAACATAGATACTAACTTACGCCTAATTCATAAAATAATATTGTTTAATCAATGTTCACAAATAGCATTGCTTATTGCTTGCATCATCGTCCATCACTCCCATATGGATGACAGACTAGCTCCGCCCCTGATTAGCAAGCAGCCATACCACTACATTTCACCTCTGACCTTTTCACAATCTATCAGGTTTACTGACCTGACACTGGGCCACTGCAAGTATAAATCATCATTACACTCCACTCTGACCTTCAGTGAGATTATTTTAAAAATCTATCAACAATAAAAATCGAAATAATCCACAAACCAACGATGACCTACAATGTGTAGTGTGAAGTGTAAGTGTTAACATTTTATTATAGACATTTAGCAGACGCTCTTACCCAGAGTGACTCACACAACTTTTACATAGCATTTTTTTTGTTTTTACATTGTATCCATTTATACAGCTGGATATACACTGAAGCAATGCAGGTTAAGTACCTCGCTCAAGGGTACAACGGCCGTGTCCTTCCCAGGGATTGTACCTATGACCTTTTGGTTACGAGCCCAGTTCCTTACCCACTGTGCTACACTGCCGCCCTGTGTCATCATGAGTGGAAGTGTACCAGCAGTTAGTTCCAGAATTTCACAGCAATTCAGGCACTGCTGAAGAGATTTTGCATTAGAGGTCACTGCCTGGAGTAACTGTTGCCAGCCTTTTGTAACAGGATAGAGAAGATAAAGATTTTTTTCACTGAATTCTGCTTGAGTTATTTGAGTCCCATTAAACTGCCACAATACCAAATGATACCAAACCATTTTTGCCAAATTTTTACCACATTTTTTTGGACAATGAGTCTGAAGTTCAAGTCAAAATGTAATCAGACTATTTTAATGTTGAATTTCAAAGCCAAAATAAATTGTAATCGCCTCGATGTCTACACTGGTTGGCAAGAGTCATTTGTCAGCAGACAGAAAAAACACTTTAAACTGAAGTGGTGCATTTTATATGAGGTGGAATTTACTGTTACTAGTGCCCACCCTCGATAGGCACCAATGATACATTTTGATGTATTCCAGTGTTCATTGGCTGCCACTGCTGCCTATCAAACAGCATTGTCTCCCACAAGTCTATATAGCAGTTGTTAGCAGGAAAGGTTTATGTGCGAGATGACATGATTTCTTTAATCCCTTTCTGCACATGCCAAATATGGTCAGTCCTCACCCATTTAGGGAGTGTTCTATTTAAAGCTTTATAACTCCCGATGTGAGCATCACAGAGACTTGAAAAATGGCTTAAATAAAATGAAATAAAATGCCACAAATTACATTTTGATAAAAATCTTATTTTGTTATTCAGTGAGCAGCATTGTCCAGATACAGCGCTGTTGTCGATTGTGTCATGCTTGGGGGTTGTAGTTGCAGATGAGACTGCAGAGTGGGTCCTTGTAAAATGGATGAACTGCACTACAATGGTCGCACTTAAAAACTAAATATTTTGCATCGGTGCCATGTATCTTCTACTAATAAAACTAGAACACAGAGGTTGATGTTTTTCACTCATAGTTTCCGCTCATAGTTTGGTTGCATGAGCACTGAACATGTGAGTTGAGCAATCTCAGGACGCCGGTGTCCTGGCCACTAGAGGGCTTGTGCGAGGGACTTAAAAACACAAAGGACAGCAAATAATAGAAAACGGTTGTTTAATTGTAATTTTTGTCACACATGTTTACAATAAACTGCCCATTTTAAAAGCCTCAGTGATAAGTATTTTAAACTGAGTGACAAGCCTGGTAAGGGGGAGTGGATATGGGGGTTTAGACGGGCAGGCAAGCAGGGTAGCAGGGAGGTATGTAGGTATGGGGGGACGAGGTGGAGGCCGTCTACATAGTACAGCCGACTATGATTCCTCCTCCTCCTCTGATGGCTGCAATAAAAAGGCACAAATTGTCCCCACAGCAGCACCCTCAGACAGGCGCTAGGTTAGTCCCGCCACATAGGACAGAGATAGAGTAAACCACGTAGGCCTGGTCTGGGCACCAGGCCTGATTCCCCCAGCAGTCTCCACAGATTGACAATGGCACACCTGGCCCAACAGTGAAAGGGATGCTACAGAGGGAGGGAGAGGGATAGGGAGATAAATACAAGCCTTGAGAAGCAAGAGGGGGATCCATCTTCAGGTGTGAAGCACAAATAAAGGATGCATCAGATTGATCGATGACAGGCACTGTCACCGAGAGTGAACAACACCTCTCCATCATGCCCTGTCTCGTACCAGTGCCCACTTCAAGGTTAGGGGACCGATAAGCATGAAAATAAATGAATTAATTAATCTTAATTGGAGTAAATAAATAAAAAAGTTTGTACAATTTTTTTTTAGCTCCCCTCTCTTTGGCACCACCATCTGTCCTCCTGCAAGTCAGCACTCCCCTCTACTGGGCCGTAGGCATACATTTCTCCAACCTGTGATAGGGCTGGGATAGCTTCTGCCCATGGCTGACAGAACACAGGATGCACTGCCTCTGCCCCTGTCCCTTCCTCTCTGTCCATTTCTCTTGCTTTTTGTTTCTGTCTTCATTTTTCCATTCCTCTGTCTATGCCATTCTCTCTTCCCTTTTCTTTCTGTTTCTCCATTTCAATTTCTTCCCTTCTTCTTTTGATGCATCTTAATCTCCCACTTTCTCTCCCCCCTTTCCCCTCTCCATTTCTTCCTCTTTCTATGCATCTCTCTCTTTCTTTCTTCTGATTGCTTGTCTCTCCTGGCTAAAACGCTTAGATATTCTTCTGCCTCTAACTGCCTGACATCCCAACAGCCACACTGCTCCTGTCCTTCAGTGTTTGGGTTAAAAGTGTCATTTCATGTTAGGCTGGCACAGAAACCAGCAGGAATAAAATCAGACAGAAAGACCTGTCGCAGCACAAATATTACACAAAAAAGCCACTTTCCAATTTTTGAGTTACCTTCAGAATTTTATTTTATTTTTTGTGTTTTCTAATGCGCAGATATATCCATTGATTATTCGGGCTTGTACTATATTTTCAGATACAGCGCAATCTTTTCTTCCTGTAGTGTGTCCAACAGTTGCATGCTCTCAGCATGAATGTTAAAGTCAGAAAACCGTGCTTAAGAAGCTTTTTTTATCAGGTCTTCCATCCCCTTTTAAATTCTACTGCTGCACGCTCACATATTTAGTCTATAATCTTCTGGAGAGATAGATATCACACTGCCAACAAATTCTACAATACACCACTACTTTCCAAAATGTACCCTCTGTAATCCTTCCCTTTAGAAGAAAATAACTATATTCTACAACTGGAACAGTTGTTTTTATGAATATTTGACTTTAATATTTTAAGGTCCCAAAGTCTGGGAACATTTGAGTTCTTCTGAAAACAGACCATATGCACCTGAAGCCTTAAACCCAAAATGCGACTAATGGACGATAGTGCATTAATTTTACATTACATTGTCTCCTCCTACATCTGACTGATGTTCTTGTTTAAACTAATGCTGAACTCTTCCTGCCCTATCAATGCTAAATCTAACACTCTGCACTCAAAATAATAATCCACTTGAAACACTACATTTTCAATTTTCCTCTTGCACCTGCTATGGCCCCTGACTTCATGTTGTAGGCTTTATGTTTTAACTACGACTACCCCCATAGCAACTTGAGAATACCCCAGGCAATGAAGCCCAAGCACGGTCGGCTCCAGAGGTGTTGTGTTGGGGGGGGGGGGTGGCGGGTGTGTGTGCGTGGGGGGGGGGGGGGGGAGCGGCCTGGCGGGTGCGCGTGCTAATAGCATGGATGACCACTATATATATATATATATATAGATTTTTTTTTTTTTTTTTTTACTTTAAAAAAAATATATTTATTTATTTATTTTTTCTTTCTCTTCTTTGTTTGATTATTGGTTTTCTTTCCTCTTTTTCTGTTTTGTTCTGGTTTGATTAGGTCATTTTATTTTATGACTTTGTTACCTCCTTTTCCCTTTTGTTTTGTTTGTTTTTGCCTACTTAATAAAAATAAAAAAACTACGACTATTGGCTGTGACACTGATAACTGAAAGTAAAGAAAGTTAACTATTTAGTTAGCTTTACATGTATCAATTATAAATGGGGTTGCTGTGCCTTCTTGGCGATATCACATTATTTCTACTTCAGAGATTAACAATGATGTTGACTGGATAAGAGCATCTGCTAAGTGACCATAATGTAATGTAAAGATGCACAAGCACAGACTCGTACATTCTACTGTAATTTTTTCACGCCGTAATCATACTGCTGTAAGCTTGATTCAAGTTGAGAAGAAAAAACTAAACAATGACAGAGTCCTTGTATTCATGAATGTAAAAGTGGGTATTGGTAAGCGTAGTCTTTAGCAGAAAATAACCTGGTCTTTTACCTTAGGCAACCACTCTTTTCTGTCCCCAGTCAATAGACAATATAGTTAAGCACCCAAAGATACTTTCCCTCAGGGTATGAGAACCCTATTTTTGGAATATGTTGGCCTAGAAACCTTATAATTACTTTTAAGTGTATAAGAAATTCTCTATAATTAAGGGAGGCTCATCAACCATGAGTGAGAGATAGAGTGAGTGACAGGCCTCAGTCTCAGGCCATGTACACAGCTCAAAACTAGGCGCTAAATTAGTTACATCTCTAATCACAGACCTAGGGCTAGGACAGCTGTGGACCGTGCAGATCCACTTTAATTAAAGAAGCAGCAATTAATCAATTACTCATTTGTAGCTGCTATGGAAATTAATCAGAATTTTCAGAATTTAATTTTGGTCGTTTCAGTTTTAAACATGCAGCTTTAAGGTTCTCTTATTCCTCTGTGTGTCATCTTGACTGACCCCAAAAAAAGAATTCAATGCAGGTTACTGTATTATGGTCAGATAGCTACATTGTAGACAGTGGCCTAGATTCAGTCAGTAAATTGCCCACTACTTTAGCTGACAAGTTTCTCTTTTTCAAACCAAACCATTTTCTTTGATTTCGTCACTGGGTGCATTTACAATAAATGCACACTAAGGGCCATACTTATCAAGGATTTACGGGGCTTTTTTGCATTTTTCCATAATTACTAAGGTCCCGCACCGGAGGGCCCTAAAATGTGCGTGTTTGGTTTAATGCATATGTATTTTAGGCCGTTCTGATGTTCCACTGCAAAAATATGGGAGGAGAGAAAGAAAATGTATGCCTATGACTTACAGCTGCTTGATCATGGCTGCGGCAAAGTTAATTGCGTCTATTTTTTCACGTCTGCTAAAAGCAGATGTTAAGTTATTTCTGGCACAAGTTCAGCATGGCCATTCTTAAGAGGCGACATCATCAGTGTGTTACAGTAGGGGAGATGTAATAGTTTTTGGATTTTGCTCATTTATTCAGAAAATAGCATTATGAAATTTAACTTCAAACAGCTTTGTGATGTCAGAGGTCATTAGCTAGTTAAATTACATCCATCCATCCATTATCTATATCCACTTATCCTGGACAGGGTGGCGGGCGGGTGCTCCCAGTGAGCATTGGGTGAGAGGCAGGAATACCCAGAAGGGCCAAGAAAGGATTCGAACCCAGGACCTTCTTGCTGTGAGGTGACAGTGCTAAATTCACAACATAATTGAGTCGGATACAATTACAACACTGATTGTGGAAATAATCATTAAATGCGGCTATCTGGAGTAATCACATTAGTTGTATCCATGTGTACGCAGTAATCTAAATACTGCCATTAACTTAACACTCCCAATTATTGGAGTATTGGTGTGCATGCAAATGTAGCCACTGAACTCAAGGGGCTTTATTTTAATGATATTAGTGCACGGTCTAAAGCACAGCACGCAAGTGCACTTAGGGGGTGTAGCCAGATCCACTTTTGCTAGTTTAATAGCAGATAGTTTAAGTGAAAAGTACAGTGTAAGGTTCAAGATGGCTGAACATAGTGGCTTAAGTAATTGGTGTGTCTTATGGGTAACATGTGATATACCGATCAGACTGTCATCTTTCATTCCTATTAAAGCCACCTGTGTTTGCACCATGGAAGATTGTTAATATAATGGCAGATTTAGCAAGACTTTGAAAAGACTCATTTACCACTGAGAACAAAGACCTGCTTGTGTTCAAGTCCATTAAAATTCTCAGAATTAATTGGGTAATGTGGTGCAAATTTGTTTTTGTTTCAGATTTTTTAAAAGGTTTATTCTTAATTAAACTTTTTAATTCTCTTTAAAATATTTTTCAGTCATGGTGTAACAGGTGAAATCAGCAAGTTTTTAATTGTTGAAAATATGGAAAACTGGTCCCTATAATTAAAAAAATGTGAAAAATGCAAATAGGGTTATTGTGTCAGAATGGTAAAATTTGAAGTAATGTTTTTGAATCGTATCGAGATCCCATCATGCACAGTGAATCCTCAAGACCATATTTGAAAAGCATTGCAACGTGTTAAGGTGATTTAAAATAGTACTAGGCTATATGTACATTGGGCATTTCTCACTCTGTCTATTGCTGTACATTTTTTACCTTGTCTGGTACTTGTCTTGTTTATCAGGATGAGTGAACAGGCAATGGAAAAAAGGGACCTCAAAAAGAATGGCCATTGCTTTGCTCTGGATGTACAGGATTCCATTCAAGAATCATTTTCCTGTGCAAACCACGTGGATGTGCTTCAGAAAATTAATAATCATATTCAAGTTTTACAGCTTTCCACTGAACAACTATACATTTTCTGGGAAACAATACCCGCTTTAAATTAATGCAGAAAAGCCTTTCGCTTTCAACCAATGTTGCTTTATGAAATGCATTCATCTTAATCAATATACAGACTGTTTTCATTCCCAGGCCTTGCTGGTAAATCCAATACACGTGTTAAACATGACTGCGATTCACAATGTTTTATTCATTTAAGTTTTGCTAAAGTAACTGTATTTCCTGGAAATGTGATGAGAAAATGTACTTTAAAAAAAGTCATTTCAGCTACAAGTTTTTTATTTATTTATTTTTTTTACAAATTGCTGCATACAGCAATCATCCCTGCATTTCATTTATTCATCTACCTAGCTTCTGTCAGAGAAGAGGAAGAAAGACCGTTTGTGATGGGCACATAACCTTGTGTGCGTGTGTGTGTGTGTGTGTGTGTTTGTGTTTTTCAGAGCAGGGGTGCACAACAAGGGTCAGGATCCAAGTCAGGATTCTGTGACAACTTATTTAGCTTAATTAGCTCAATCATATCTTGATCTGACACTTGTATAAGCACTAGCTACAGCAACAGACTCTAACTGTATCCTAAAATTTTTACTGTGGTCAAGTATAAAGTCATTCATCATAGCTTATAGAGCTGTCATAAAACTAAAGTAATTGTTTGGAACAAAAACTGGCATCCAGATTTGCTCTCCGGTATACCCCTAGTATAGATTTATTTACCCTCTGCAGCTGTGATCTTCATTCCTGGTTCTGGAGAGCCACGGGGTCTGCTGGCTTTTGTTTTCACCTTAACGACCACCAAGAAGGATGGTGAATGTGACTGCCTCCACCACTGACAGCTCATGTTTACATCACTTCCTGTGAGTGCAAGGCCACCCTCACTGAAACACTCAGTTTTGAGTATGGAATAAAATGCATAAAAAGCCACAGTGGCAGAATCTATCCCTGGATTATTAAGAAAAATTACTGTGCTGTGATATGGCTTTCAATGGTGTGTGTGTGTCCTGTGATATATTGGCGACCTGTCCAGGGTGTATTCCTGCCTCTTGCCCAATGCACGCTGGGATGGGCTCCAGCACGCCCCACGACCCTGCCCTGGAAGAAGTGGGAATAGAGAAGCAGCCATATCCGGTATAAGGGACCTAAAACAGAATAGTTACTCAAACCAATACCCTGGAATTTATAATACACAAATCTAGAAGGTTGCTTTCCAAGGGAAAAAACTGACAACTTCACAACAGCAGATGGGCTGGAATGAGTTTAGAGTTACTGCATTACTAAGGAAAAATGTCTGGTGAAAAAAGAGAGGCCAGCTTAATTGATGAACATAAACGAGAGAAAATGCAAGGCACTGCTATTTTCAGGTCCTGGGATTAATGAAGGAGGTAAGCCTGAACCATGATAACTTATAGCAAATGGCCCGTGAGCAGAAAAGTTGAAATGGTACAGAAATAGTTTGGTTTACACAGCAAGATGTTCGATGTCCAGGGAATACTCCATGTGGGAGAGGAAAAAAAGTTTTTTTCAATCAGTAAAAGAAAAAAATATATTCTTTCTGCATTTTTCCACAAAAAAAAATAAAAATCTTGAGGATTAGAGCAATAGTGTTAGAATAAAAGGTTGATTGCTGCTGATGTGTGCGGCACCTTTGTACCAGCAATCGTGGTTAGGATGTAGAGAGTTTGAACGGGAGGTTCCTTTGACCTCTAATCGCACTTATGGTGTTTTGATGAAATGCATCAGAGAAACTCATTTTAAATAATTAAATCCAAGGGAGTCCAGTCATGAACAGACTGCTAAACCAAGAGCATAATCCAACTGTGATGTTTAAAACTGTAAGGTTAGGTTGTAAAACCTGAATGCTGGTTCTGAAGATTCTGACAAGAATTCTTTAAAAATCAGGAAATTTGTAGTAGAACTGTGCCAATATCAGAAGAGCTGGATGAAAGTGCCTCCATGCAGAAGCAATAGTGCAATCAAATCGTAGTCTGTCAGGTAGTTTTTGATGATGTAAGTTCTGCATTTTGAAATGGCGGGGGGTGGGGGGGTCAACCTTAGGTAGCCTTAATTCGGCATTTTGCAAAGTGCTTTATGAAGTTTTGTCAGAAACAAGCTGTCCGGCAGAGTGATTGCTCAAACCATTGTGAAGCAAAATGCGATCAAAGCACCATGGTGTTCAGATTTAATGCCGACTCTTTGTCACCGCCAACGAGTGCAGATGTGTGCAGCTGGGTAAAATGGGAAAGCAGTGGTCTCAGTGGGGCGCACTGCATGATCCCGGCCCCATCAGTGGTGAATAACTGCCACGGGGCCTTCGTGCGTTTGGCGAGGTGAATCAACAAGCGAGGTCACAGCTGGAGATTAGGGATGCCAGTCACTCAATGGCATATCGCCTGCTCTCCTTTCATGGGCTAGATGGAGCCATTCCAAAAAAGGATTACCGGGTTCAGAATTTGTCAAAACTGAATGCAGACCAGGGGGGTTAAACAAGCGGTGTGGTGGTGTTGTGTTGTGGGAACTGATCAAGGACCGTACATTTATATTGTCTAGTCGGGACCACATACGGGACCTGTACATATAATTAGAAAAGCCAGATATTGGTAACCCAAAATCCTCACCTTACAGATGCAGCTTTGCCTGAGAATTTGAGTGAATCACATTCTGCGAAACTAGTCATCTTCTACACATGGGTAACAATCCAGAGGGTCACTGCACTGGACATACCTATTTCTCTTTTGTCTCCTTTCTTTTTCATTCTCTTATCTTCCATCCCTCTTTCTCCCCATCCCCCCTCACTATTTCTCTCACTCTCTCTCACTCTTGCCAGAGCCACAGTCAGTGGCCCACACAGTGAAGGAAATGGTTAACCAGGACTTAATCTTACAGGAGACAATAAGTGCTCTGGGCTTAACTGGAGTACAGTCAGCATCCTATAGCGATGTCTTGTAAGTGAATGCCAACACTCTATAAACACTCTATAAACTGTGGGCGGCAGTGTAGTATAATAGGTAAGGAGCTGGTCTTGTAATGTAAAGGTCACAGGCTCGATTCCCAGGTAGGACACTGCCGATGTACACTTCAGCAAGGTACCTAACCTGCATTGCTTCAGTATATATCCAGCTGTATGTAAATGCAATGTAAAACATTGTGTAAGTCACTCTGGATAAGAGCATCTGCTAAATGCCTGTAATGTAATGTAAAAAGGGGTGTCCAATCTTATCTGAAAAGGGCCTGTGTGGGAGCAGCTTGCTATTTTAGTCCTGCACTAAGACGCCTGATTCAACAAATTAACTAATCATGGACTTCAATCCAGGGCCAAAACAAAAACCTGCACCCACACCGACCCTTTTTTGATAAGACTAAATGGCCCTGCCATAAGCCATACTGTGGTTCTCCATGTACAAATGAGACTGCTGGGTATCAGACACATGCTTCCTCAAATTACAGCCCAGCACAGGGGAGGGACAAAGTTTTCAGAAATGTGTCAAGGCTAAAAAAGGGAGTCTCACTACGCCTGAATAAAATGAGGCCACTGCAGAGGAGAAGGAGGCTGCCTTATACCATCACCTGTCCCTACGCCACTGCACGGCATGCTGGGAGACAATGGCAAATGAGGAGAAAGGGGGTGGAGACCCAGGTGATGGGAAAGTCACTTTGCAGCCAAATGGAGAGCCGGGCAATCCACCAGCAATGTTACTGACCCTCTCGCTTAATCACTGTGGCCTGTTCAAGAAAAGGCCGGAAGGCTCCTTTAGATCGATACCACACTAATAAATGGATTCGTGCATTGCCAGAGAGGCTTGAACCAGCCTAATTTCTTCTCTCACTCTGTCATGCTTTCTCTCTTTCTTTATCTCTCTTTCTTTCCTTCGCAAAATGGCCCCATGATTCATCCTTGTGTGCCTGAAGAAGCTGCAGTTATTCCTAGCACAGAAAATACAGGCGCACACACAAGCACAAGTACACATGCATACACAAATGCCTACGTACCCACACACACACATGCATGCACATGTACAATCACACACACAGACATGTACGCACACACACACACACACAGACACAATATAGGTGCATAACTCTCATAAAGGCATGCAGAGAATGCTTGCTGAAAAGAATCTTCAAGAGGTGAAACCCTACAAAAGCAGCGGTGTTGTGGAACCCATAAAAGAAACTCTACAGTAACATGAATGTCCTTCAAAAGCAAGCACAGAGCTCAAAGTGGAGCAGCCGGAGAAAGTGCATGGCAAACTCCACGCAGAATCAAACCGTTTCATCCCGTGCTGTGAAGCTGTACCCCAGACCTGCTGGGACGAAGCGCCTTGTGGTATAGCTCCGCATGCATTTTACAAACAGTCAGCCAAATGCAACTGTCACATCTTAAGAAGAGTAAACAAAAAGTAAATTCATAAAAATAAGAAGTACAATTCTGATTTTCAGACTGTGGAACAAAGGTATATCATTTTCCATTGCATTCCAGCTTGTAGTCAGTTGATTGGACTGAAATTAATGGATGGTCTATCAACGGAATTACCGCATGGCAGATATTTTGAAACAGACAGGGAATACCACAGTGAATGTTCATGGGTTTGCAGAAAAGGCTGTTAGTAAAGCCAAGCTCCCCTCGCAGCGCAAGCCCACAGTAGCAATGTAATTAAAACAAATAAATAAGCCTAAATAAATAAAAGACATGATGGGCCAAATGTGAAAGTAGTGCCAAGTGAAGATTAGGGTAAGTACTTCTATAATGTTACATGATAATAAGCTTTCTTTGAGTGTCTATGGCAAAAATTTTTGATTAATTGGTTTTCTACTTTGATTTCCCTTCATGTCTGTCTTAGTTTTCGCTTTCCTCCTTTCCAATTTTCTAAAGACCATTTAAAGATGAAAGGCCAAGGATTTGGCCATTTCCACCATCCCTTTCTGCCTAACCCTCTCATCTCAAAAGATTATGCAAATTTGGAAATATGGGCACAATATGCTTCCCTCACAAACACATAAACAAAGTAAGTGTAACATCTTTACCTGCAGATAATGGAACAGAGGTCCATTTTGACTCTCAATTAAATACAAATGAAGTCATCACCAAAATGATTTTAAAAATGCATTTGGTAAAAGTAATTAACATTTATTTGTAAGTCAAATAGGTTTACATTTTGCTTTTATCAGAACGCTTACCCAGAACCAATTAGAGTTTTAAAAATACAATTTAATATAATCCATTTATATAGCTGGATATCTTATGGAAGCAATTCAGGTTAAAGACTTTGCTCAAGGATGAAGCAGCAGTGACCCACCTGGGAATAAAACCCGCAACCACTGCTTCCAGTTAAGTCCATAACCATTATGCCAGACACTCTGACTGAGTCGTGGTCAGACTTTCTTTTCAAAATCAGCGGAAAGAGAACTCAGCCCGCTGCCTTCATTTATGCCTGACTGAGACCGCTCAGAAGAACATTCTCCATTCAGTGTGTGTCAGAGGAGGGAGCAGCCAAACCGCCAATTAGGAGAAAAGCACACTTGTGTTCATTGTCCCTGTTCACCTGTCACTCACAACAAATATTCATATTTCAGTTTGTTAGTATAAAAAGGCACTGGAGATAAAAAGGGAAGTTCAGTATGCATCTACAGGCTGCCTATCTCTGCCTTTCAAATGTTAAAAAGACAGCCAACTGTATATCATTATAAATGTATGTGACAGGTATTGTAGGATACTAACCATTATTGCCCACCATACTTAACTTCACTCTGCTAATTTCATGTCTGATCTGTGACAGTTTTCAAAGCCCATACTATGTAAATTGCTGACATATTTGTTGGTTTTTCAGACCACTGCCTTGAGGAGGAGTTTCACTTGTGTTCAGAAGAAAGTTGTTTGTCTCGGTTCCTGATGGTCAATGGTGCCATTAAACGCCATGAACATTACATATGAAGTTCCTGAAGGCAAAATCACTATGGTGGAACATTGCCCATCAAATATAATCGGGGTTACATACAAGTTATTTTTGTGCTTTAAATGTATAATTTTACTTTGGTTTCAATTAACAGCTTTATTGTTTTTGAACTCAGACAGGCATAGTGCAGGCTGTCTTGGCTTGGACTTCCTCATCTTCAAGTTCTTGGACTGGCTGAGAGCACAATTTCCAGTATAATTAGTATACACATCTTTGGTGAAAGCTGTTATTCAACACAGTCGGTTCAAGTGCAACCTGGTTAATGAAGGTACCATGGCCTAGTATCCATTTGTGAGATCTGTTCTCAGTTCCCTCCACCACACTAACAGCCTGAGGTTTTGGGAAGAATTGACAAAGCATGTAAAATGAAGCAGTTTACAGTCATTATTATTTTTGTTTATTTTAGTGTGGGTTAGTAATGTTTTAAGAAAAAAAACCCCTCAAATATATGTTGTGGATGGGAAGGGAATAGCTGGAAGAGACCTTGGGTCTGCTGTGGGGATTTCCCTAAGCATTCAGCTGCTTGTTAGCTCCTGTTAGCGGCCAGCAGGAAACTTGGTGACCTTTCTCTGGAGTTCTACCTCAGCTCCTGCTAGTCCTGGAGCATGGGGTCGAGGAACTTCGGACGTATGCATTACTGCCATGTCTCTGCTTGTCGTTCATAACCTCGTTCATTTGATGGATGCTAACTGCATATGTTGACATGGAAAACAGTGGGAAGCAGAGGGAGTACACTGCTGGAGTTCAGATACTGTAACTTCTAGTCCTGTCTCCTGTCTTACTTAAAGCAAAGGCTTATCTTTTAAGACAGGTCCTCTACGAGGACCTTACATGCTTTCTGGTACTGACAGACATGCCAAGTTCATTGTGGGAAGTGAAGTGTGTATTTTTCAGTCCCTGGCAAAAAAAAAAAAAAAACCCTTCAAGAGCCGAACAAGCAGATTAGTTTGCCTCATCTGAATCCAATATTTTGTGCCTTTTCCATTTCTGGAGAGAAATGAATAAATAACTGCTGCATAACCCGGTTTCAGAAATGAAGGATCCTTTGTCATTCTCCAGGGTTCTTTCTCATTTGTATGAGATGGTTCACTTCCAGAGAAGCAAAGGAAATGAGGTGCCAATAGCAATCTGCATTTGAAAATGTAGCATGTATAAATGCATGTATGCATGTATGAAGGTTGAAAAGAACGATAAAAATGTAATATGGGATTACTTGTACATTGGTGGGTAAATGCATCATCCAGGTAATACCCAAGAGAGCCTTGCAACCGGGCATTTAAAGTACCAAAATTCTGATGCTCCTGCATAGTGAAGCACCAGCAATCTACCTTCCTCTCCCCTACTCCTCCTGTGCCTGCTTTCATTGCTCTAATTTACTGTACCATCCTCCAGAAGGACTCAGAGGTTTTATTTATCTTCATGTTCAACCGCCAGCTGGCAAACCCTTGAGTTGCCATGTAAAAAGGACAGAAAATCAGTGTGAAGAAACGACCTGCTCTGAGAGTTCCTCCTGTCTCCCTGCACGGGGTCTCTGGGGAGGCCTTAGAGGAAGAGGAGAGGGATATTTTTAGCAGATTTCACAATTCCTCCTGTAAATAATTACCCTCCTTGTTGCAGAGCTTCTAACCGAAATGATTGGCTGGCAGCATCGACGGCACACTTCAAAGAGAAGCTTAAGTCAGAGATTTACATCACATCCAGAATGGCACACAAGCCTTCCTACGACACCAAACCAGAGATACTGTCTGCAAACGCATCAGCTAATTTTCAGAGAGGGGGTTGAGGGCTGGGGAAAGGAAGTGAAATATGGTGAGTCATATTTGAGTAAATGCTTTGTTGCTGGTATGGAATATTGATACATACGTTGGTATCTTTCGCCTGAACACAAAAAGTACACACAAACAATAAAAATATATTGTGTGCCTATGTGATACCTCTCATCAGCAATCATCCATCCATCTGTCCATTATCTATACCCGCTTATCCTGGTCAGGCTCACGGGAGGTGCTGGAGCCTATCCCAGCATGCATTGGGCGAGAGCCAGGAATACACCCTGGACAGGCCGCCAATCTATCGCAGGGCTCATCAGCAATCAGAGATCTTAAAATTTGATTTTAACCATATTTTTCATGTACTTAAAAACTGTGGAAAAGTGCTTCTATCTCCGGACCCCTGCCCTCTTTTAACCAATGTTGTGGTCGTTTTAGTGGGCAGCTCAGTCTCCACTCATGGCTACAGTCGGTGTGCATATCACACAATATGGTTTTTATTGATAATTTAAGCCTGTTTTGGGAGTGTCCGTCCTTTTTTCACAGAGATGGCACCCATCCAAGTATCCAAGGAAAATGTGTGCTAATAAAAAACATGTTCCACACAGTACATATTGCGTCATTGCACCTGACTCATCACCAAATGCACATGTCTGGACACAAAAAACTCTTCAAGGACACCGCCAGTATTTTGCACCCCCTACTGGCTGGCAGACCAGTGCACAGAAGCACAGTATAACTGTATAACTACAATTATAGGCAATAGGCCAGCAAAATTATTTTGTGAAGAAATGGTAAGGAATCACTGTAATTTACTTTTTAAATGGTTTGCATGGTCTCCACTATGCATAATTTCCCTACTGCCAACTGCCTGAAACTAGCACTACATAAGTTTAGATCATTGGCTAACAAATCTTTTCTGATAATTGAATTGATAATGGAACACAAGCTTGACTGTATATTCCTTACTAAAACTTGGTTCACTGACAATGGGTCAGTCACTCTTATTGAAGTATCTCCTCTTAATTACAGTTTTATTATTTTAATATTACAAAATATTACAAAATATTACAAAATGTTTAAATATTACAAAATATTTAAACAGACAGTAGAAGAAAGTGGGTGAACTCAGGGGTGTAGCACAAAATTCTGGGCCCTATACATAAGCAGTCTCTGTGGGCCCCCTTCCTCTCTTGATCCATATCTCTCATGCATCATTCCAGGCTTTTCGAGGGCCCTTCCCCCATTCGGGCCCTGGGTAGTCAGTCCCACTTTTTCC
This sequence comes from Anguilla anguilla, assembly GCF_013347855.1. Lineage (NCBI taxonomy): Eukaryota > Metazoa > Chordata > Actinopteri > Anguilliformes > Anguillidae > Anguilla > Anguilla anguilla. The sequence goes on along the minus strand of NC_049216.1, from coordinate 22,707,374 downwards.
TCCACTTCGACACCCCTGGGTGAACTGGCTGACATCTTTTCAAATTCCATCAATTGTAAGGTTACCTTTTTTGGAGTTTAGTACCTTTGAGTACCATGCTGTACTGCTTAAATGCCAGCCCTCAAGGCTGTCTGTCAGAGAATACAGGCCACCCAAACAAATCCATTATCTACACAAACTTTGACAGAATTATTATTTTAATTTGCATGAAGATATTGACACTGACGCTAAGGCTATTGAACCATTGGGCCTACTCAATTCCATGGCTGTTATTCAGTGTGTTTCAAGACCAACCCACAACTGTGTTAAAACCTTAGATCTGATCATTCCTTATGATAAGTGATTTGCATATGGTTGATACTTTCACATCTGATCACTACTGCATATTTTGATACCATGATTAATTTCAAACAATACTGTTATGAAGTGTTATATTACCCCTTCACTAGCTCAGAAGTTTATTTCTTCTTTCTGTACCCTTCCAAATCCAGTTTTTCCATCCACCTGAAATCATTCAATACCAAACTGAAAACCATTATTGACTCTGTAGTTCCCATTAGTGCAAAAAATATTTTCTCAAAACAGAGACCACCATGGAAATATCTACAGTTTAAGCAATGTTGTCGTAGAGTGGAGCAGAGATGGAGGAAAAATAAAATCACAGGTGTATTCTGACATATTTAAAGAGAAACTGACTGCTCAATAAGGCCATTAAGTTAACCAGATGGCAGCAGTTTAAAAAAATTATAACTGATAATTATAGTAACCCTAGAAAGCTCTTCCCCATAATCGACCACCTTCTCAATCCTCCTTGTGCCCACACAACCTATTTTCTCTCAATATCAAAATGCACAGTTGAAAATATTCATTCTGGTATAAAACTCTCTACACGTTATGAGTTTGATGTGATTGAGCACACTATTCCTCCATGTAGTCTTCTTAGATAATGGATGGACAGATATTTGGATGTCAACAAAAATGTCCTACAGTTGAACAAGACAGAGGTGCTTCTTGTTGGCTCAAAGACCCCAAGAGAACATTGCCACTTCACCTGGGTCTCTAACTAACTATGCCAAAAATCAGGAGACTTTGTGTGATCATGGACTCTAAGATAACCTTTGAGACACATATTAAGCACATGAAGAGATCAGATTTTAATAATCTTAAATCCATTGCTAAGGTACGTTAATTCTGAACTCAGGAAAGTGCTGCGAAACGAATACATGTTTTTATTATGAGAAGATTTGACTATGTAATGCCCTTTTTTCTGGTTTGTCATTATACATTATCAATCACTTACAGTTAGTCCAAAACACCTCTGCTTGTTTATTGACTAAAACCAAAAGGACAGTGCACATAACTCCTGATTTAAAAGCACTCCATTGGCTACCTATTAGGATTGATTTTTAAATTCTTCTTTTAGTTTATAAGTCTCTTCATGGCTTACCACCACAGTACCCATCTGACTTGCTTTTAAGGTATGTGCCTAACAGGGCCCTCAGATCCTTTGGCAGGGCCCTATTATTCACACCTAGATACAGGACTCAGAGCTTTGGCAGAGCCATAATTTAGTGTCTGAGGCCCTTGGAATAGTCTGCCAGTGGTCTGAGGGCTGTTCCATCCTTGGATGGACTGCTTTTACATGGATTCTTACTGGTCCTGTTTTAATGTTGTAATATTTAATATTTATTTTCATTTCATTTTATTTAATTTTTTTATTTTATTTATTTTATTGCCTCTTGTACTTTTTGTTATATTTCTTTTCAGACTTGTTAATTTATTTTATGTTCTTACTTTATCTGTTCTTTATTTTACATTTTTGCAAGGTGGGTGGACCAATTTACAGATTATTTTTTTTACGAACAATTCATTTATATAGCTAGATATTTTACTGAAGCAGTTCTCCCTACGTATTTTCATAAATCAAACTCCTCATCTTTGGGCTGTGAGTCCAGTTGCCTGACCGCTCTGCCAGACTGCTATCTCAGAGCTGTATTATTATGCATTTAAAAATAAGGACACAAGTGTAACAGAGGAAGGCTTGCCCTTCCACCACCCTCCTCTTTGCATGATCAGACAAGCATGTGTTCATTACAGAGAGAAAAGTAACTTTTCATTTATAGTCTTGTCAACATGAATATGGTTCAGCTAGTCATATTTTGTGACAAGGAAACAATCTGGTTTATATGCATGCTGTACGCAGAATCTTAGAATGCCCAAGGCAAAGCCAGTTGTATGCTTCAGTCACATCCTTATTATGGTAATGTGCTGATACAGTATGCTTTTGTACGATAATGCCTATTGGTAAGATAAATCACCTTTTCCTGTTTTGAAAGGTACTATGAAAGAGCTGGTATGAGTTTATCTTGTGGCGATGGTATACTGTTTCTAACAGGCATTGATATTCTTTGTTCACACATTATTTTCTTTGCTGAAAAGAAATAAATCATTTTTGTGTGCTGCTCGATAGGCCGACTCACACTTTAATGCAAGTGTTATTTTCCCCAAAGTGTTTATTTTTCAAGTTTTTTTTTTTTTAAATTCTCCACTCATAAATAATCGAAAAAACATTATTTGAAAAATTGGGAAGAATATGTAACAATTGCATACATTTGTAAGTCAAAGTTAAGAAAAGATGTTGATTGAATTCAGACCATTGGCACCAAATACATCCCCACAGCCTACAATGACAGATGACAGCTGAAGTTAATTGATATTAGGGCTGTCAAAAAATATTTGAAGTTCGAAAACTATTCGAAAATCTTTTTTTTTTTTTTAAGTTCGAACCTAAGTTTGAGCATTTAAATATTAGTTTTGGATCCCGCATTTTGTAATTAACATAAATATACAGGCTTTAATTTCATGCAGCCAATCATATTCATGCACGCAAAGTTCATTTCCTGTGCTAACGTTACTGGTCAGCTAACAATTTAGGCTAAATAATGTTCCCATGGCAGGCTATGTTTCCTTTCTGTTCTGAAGATTTTGATAAAATTGGATGATGAAAGAAGTTAAACAAACTAAACAGAGTAAGTGATTTATGTTGTTTTAGGCTACAGGTATTAGCCATTTAGTTTTTGTGTTAAGAAATAAACAAGAATTTCCTATAAACAATCATTTCCCTATTATTCTGATTAATAAATGCCGAGTTGTGGCAAATTACATCCACGAGAAAGTGCTTTATTCATTTGCGCATTAGGCTATAGAAACTTCAGGGGGCTCATTTTTAAAATGAACTTGCGTGCATATGTCAAGTGAAGACCTGACATAGAGCCACAACCGTTTCCACGGTCAAATCGAGTCATGTTGAACTTTTATAAATCACTAGTTTGACGTGATTTTCTACGTACACGCCACACAGTTGATGTAGTAACCTAGTATGAAAGTTCACCGATGTCCTCTGTTTTACTCCCCGCTTGTGGAAAATAACACGCAGGCTAGTTTAGAGGGAGCGTCACGTGCATATTGTGCCTGACAATAAGCAGCTTATTTTTGTGAATTATAGGCAAATGATATTCGAATATATTCGAATGCTAACTAATTACAAAAGCTAATATTCAAACTCAATTTCCTGGCACTTTTGACAGACTGTATTTATATATAGAAGAAAATGAGGCTAGTGTGCTCACTCTACTAGGCCCTTTCTGCTGTTTATAGAAATTTACAGGTAAAGAACTGTGGTTGCCTTTGTGGGCATGGACTTGGAAACCAGCACATCACATTACAGGTCCACTGCACAGGCATTGCAAGTATCTAGCCAGAGTAATTTATAATTAAAAAAAATAGATTAAATAAATGTATGTATAAGAAAAATGCACGCGCGCACACAAACACACACAACACACACACACATAACCTTTTCCTATTTCTAGCATATTTAAAGCATTACATTTACATTACATTACATTACATTACATTACATTACATAGGACGGAGTGTAGCACAGTGGGTAAGGAACTGGGCTTGTAACCGAAAGGTCACAGGTTCGATTCCTGGGTAGGACACTGCCGTTGTACCCTTGAGCAAGGTACTTAACTGAAATTGCTTCAGTATATATCCAGCTGTATAAATGGATACAATGTAAAAATGCTATGTAAAAGTTGTGTAAGTCGCTCTGGATAAGAGCGTCTGCTAAATGCCTGTAATGTAATGTACATTTCTAGGAGATTTTAGCAGTTTTTCTATATTTCACAATTGACAGCAGTCAGGCAACGAGGACTGTGCTGTGGATAAGCAGAAGAAGCCTGCCTGTGCTCAGGTCAACAGAATGAGCACAGCATCTACCCCACCTGTGCCCATGTCAACAGAATGAGCACAGCATCCGTGCTCAGGTCAACAGAATGAGCACAGCATCTACCCACCTGTGCTCAAGGCCAACAGAATGAGCACATTATCATGCTGTTCCACCTGTTCTCACCATTCACTGTAGTTCAGACAGAGAGCTTCTGCAGTGATGTCCGAATCAGGAGTCCACGGTTTTTGATTTCCGTTTGTGTGACTCGGGTGAAAGGGAGGTCGCACTGCCTTTTCCTACAAAACATTCTCACGCTGAATTATTTATTAGAGGGGAAAGCATCAATGCTTTGGCAGCAGCGTGACCCCAACCTCAAAAGGCAAAATGCTGCTTCTGCTTTATAATAAATTAATAAATAAGAAAAATTATTTGAGGCCTCAAGAATGCACGACCTTGTTCTGAATTGTCCAGTTTTCCCTGACCTGAAACTTTTTTTGAATCCCTCTCAGACTGTGTTCTACATCCCTCACTCACTCCATAGATGCCACATAACCAAGGCAACCAAAACAACTTTTAATTTTCTTACACAGCTGGACACTGACTGTTATCGTTCACATAAATGGGAGCAGGAACACAGAGGCAGACTTTTAAATTAAAAACTTGTTCTCAGTTCAAAATCATTTATTTTTTTATATTTGCATTTAAGTTTTTTGTTTACTTACTCAACAGAGTAATGCATTTTTAGATGAGTGTTTCCTCTGTGCATGGGGGCACTGGATTACTGGTCACACATTTGCATTAATGTGTTCCTATTTGCCTCTGTACTAAATAGTGCAGTAGTCCATTGTTCCTAGAGATCTACCGTCCTGTAGGTTTTCACTCCAACCCTAACAAAGCACACCTCATTCAACAGCAATGATCTCATTCAGCTGCTAATCAGTAGAATCATGTGTGCCAAATTATGGTTGAAATGAAAAATTGCAGGACAGTAGATTTCCAGGAACAGGGTTAGACACCACTGAAGTAGTGGGTGTACGTTAGTAGTGTCCTGCACCTCTATGTCAGGAACACAAATCTGCATTTTACCCCTGTGGACGTTGGCTTTAAAGACATTGTTCAGGGTAAGAAAAAGGTTCAGGTTTGATTCTGAAAAACCTCTGGTTAAGAATGTATGACCCTGGGGCTCCTGCAGGGGGGGTCATCCTGCTCAGCACACTCCCATCCACCTCACCCTCAACAATGCTTTATCCTGCCCCATCAACCTCCTCTCATTGGTCATAACTGGTGGACTGGGGAGCGGGGCGTGAGAAGAAGCATGACAAGTCATCCGCGCTCTCCTGAATGGACAGACGGGTATACAGCAATGAGCTCAAATGAAATCAGGCATTCCATATTGGATAGGGGCGAAATGACATTCTGTAAAAGAAAGACCGCATTCCCCCTACAGCACCACCCTGGACCAGGATTGGGTCCTGTAACCTTCCGGGTAAGTGTGTGCTCAGCCCTGCTACTGTACAGCTCAAACTCAGCATGGAGAGGGCCTGTCTGAATGAGTCACGGCAGAGACAATGCCGGCAGTCTGGATGTCAGTGCAAGGCTGGAGACCCAGGCGCATAAAGGCTGAAATCTGCCACGTTTCATTATCCCGCTGAGCTTCTCTGAACCGTCTTCCAACAGTTTGTCCAACCGAGTTCATTTCTCTGTCCATCTGAGCTCACGAATCAATGTCATATCCTGCACCGCATTGCCAGCCAATGGCTCGGCGGATTAGCCGTGGTATTCTCAGGATGTTGCGGGAGGCCTTGCAGTGCAGTGATTAGATGACTGGGCTTGTAGCCACACGGTTGCATGACTGAGACCGTGGTGTGATTTTGCTTCATACGCTTGTGCTAAATAAGGCATCTGAGGTAGGTCAGTATATAGTTCTTCTTTGTACTCTTATTATAGTTCTAATGACTAAAATAAAATAAGTAAATATTAAATAAAAGAACTCCCTTTTCTGTAAAAAAAAAAAAAAGCATTCCTGGGTAATCTAGCAAGTAAAGCTTAATGAGCTATAACACACACACACACACACACACACACACTAACACGACTTGGATGAATGCTCAGTTCTGACTGGCTGATTGCCATGCAGATATATCATGCATGTTGCACAGTAAATCCTTCTCACAAATACATCCATTCATTGTTAATATTCCTTCCCAGAAAACTGAGAAGTTATGTCCTTCACTAATGAGAAACAACAAATGTTGACGTTCAGACAGTGATTCAGTTGATTAAATCAGTTCTGCGCCCAGTTGCTAGTGGCAAGCCACTTTCACACAAATAATTTTAGAACAATGTGTAAATGTAGAGGGGAAAATCGATCTCTAACATTGCTAACGCTGCATGAAAGGCGTTGACCCCATGGCTGTGTCCTATGGGAAGAGCACATACTGAAGCAGCGAGAGGCATGACAGTGACACGCCAGGCAAGACACTGATCAGACTCTTAGAGCGGGGTTAGAAAACTGTGACGTACTTGACGCTTAGCCTCCTCTGGCTATTCAACCATTGCCTCGTATGTCATAGTTTGAATTTGACAGTTTGAATCGCTGTCTTCACTGTAGACATGCCTTCACCAGGCTGATGTAACTGGATAGAGAAAATATCAGCAGCCTCCCAAACAGTGCCTGAGCCTTTGGCTGTGAAACGCACTGCTTTTACCAAGCCTTCTCACACAGAGAGGTATAAGCCCGGCAGATCAGGATAACTTCATCACTCAGGTCTGTCACATATTCCAAGATATTAATGGCATGTCACAGTTTGTAGATAGAAGACACACACACACACACACGCACACACAAACGTTATTAGATATTTTCACATCAGTGTGCGTATGCGCTTATGCAGTACGCAGCACCTGACAAGTGAATGTATTGCATGGCCTATTTATAAATATGCAGACTCCTGCAAATGTGTGTGCCTGCAGGACTACCGTGGCAGGGCTGTGGGGAGGTGCAGTATCATTAGAATCAGAGGGGACGTTTATCAGTCAGTCGCACGGCTGCCTTCCGGCCTCGGCCCTTTGCTGAGCCCAATGTCGCTCATATCAGCAGCCACATCTTCTGTGCTGGGCTCCCCCACCCCCCATCCAGATACTATTAGGATTGATCGGGTCCTCTCTCCAGTGAGCAAGCTACTGAAGCTCAGGCACGATGGCATGCACGCAGTCGCCTACTTTTGCCTCCGCTGTAAAAAAAAAAAGGTTAATTGTTCCTGTAATGTCTCAAATGAATTTTACAGTTGCACAGGATGGCACCTAACAGGAGTCGGGTACGTTAAATTGTTGTATTTCGGTTTAATGCCATTGGACACGGTGGTTTTCAAGGATCGATCGCATCCTTCGGGCATTGTGCACTGCGAGGCACGCACACTCATAGTAGGTAGTACTGTGTACAGATTACAGTAAAAACCAATGGAGCGAAAAAAAAAGAAAGTACTCAATGGCCTAATACAGTTTAGACCAGCAGAGAAAGTAGCCATTACAGAAGTAAATGGTTATTGTGGCCTGTGGCCACAATAGTCTGTGGTCTCATGGTTTTCCATGGTTATTTTTGGTCACATGCTATTCCTTCAATGGGTAAGTATGGCTGAGCAATTTATTGATTGAAAATTATTTTTTGAATCAGCCAGTCACTGTCTTTTTTTTTTTTTTTTGAAATGGAAATTGCATCTATAAGCATTGGCTACTTTTAGAACCGTAGGCTCTCCTTATTATTGAGTAACTGTCATTTTTGAATTACATGCACTCACATGGTTCATTTAGCAGATGTAATGGTTGCTACAGTGGATTATGCATTAAGGGCAGCTGTGTAGTGCAATGGTCAGGAAACTGGGCATGCAACTTAAATGTTGTGGGCGTGATTCCCAGCTGGGGCACTGCAGTTGTACCCTTGAACAAGGTACTTAACCCGAGTTACTTCAGTAAGACATAAACGTACAGTATGTAAAGAAGTAGCCTAATTGTTTAAGCCTTTTTGGTGTCTGCTAAATGTTGAAATGTTATTCTATTGCTAGCACCTATAATAATGATAAATGAACAGCAGCACAGATTCAGAAATGAACTAACAAAAAACTAGGGTCATTGTATAAGACGCGTTCACCAAAGAATTATCACATGAGAAGTCGCAGTAAATGCGGAAAAGCCAAGGGGGGATGTAAAGTGCAACAACAGTACAATGAACCACAAAGTGCATCAACAATCAAAAGCGTATTGAGGGTTAAAAAGACCTAGTTAGCACCTGGTTGAAGGAAAGTCTGGGTGGACTGAGTGGAGATTTCAGGTTTTCAGTCTGTGCTAACATCTGGTTTGACAATATGCTGCAGCAAAGGGGATGGGGGCTCATCCTTCATGCTCTCAGTTGACCAGCACCAGGGGTTTGGACCGAATACAAGCTAGAACTGTAGGTCATGAGAGGGATATGAGCAGACATGAGGTGAATGTTTTCATAGAATACAGGGACGGTGAGCTGCAGCATTCCATATAGGGAGGAGAGGCCTGGTGGCATGCACCGGGAGACTGGCAAACAGTTACCATCATCCAGAGTCCCAGGGTCTGCTTCCTCTACGAATGCACTGGTTGCTGTACAGGGAGGGCGTATGGTAGGGTTGGGTACAAAAATCCAGTACCACAATGGCACTGGTTCCCAAAGGACTGTGACCTGCTGGACCATTTCAGTGGCACACACCATCACTAGGTAATGTTACAGTAGCTTGGTCGCCTTTGACAACATACACTTTCTTGAACTCTAAACCCAGGTACATACTGAGGCTTTACAGTTATACTTGGGTGCGTGTAACAGATCTGGAACTCAGGCAGGTAGCCCTGAGGCATTGTGGGTATCACAATGCAATCTCCATGCAAGACATGCAATTGAGAGGGCACAGAAGGAAACAAATCACAGAATACATACACATCGGATGTACACACACAGCAATCTTGAAAGATCGTGAATAGAGTCTCTGAGCCTTTACTTGGCACGGGATAATACAAACTAAGGAACATACACAATGCACAATTGAGACAAGCCAGTCAGATTGAGAGTAGGCAGGTTGGCACACTCTTAAAAGGTCCTTCCATGCTTTCCTGTTTAGGAAGTGAACACGCAAGTGAGAAAGAGGATAATCTGTGTTTGACATTTTCATGCAGCATCTCACATCTTCTATTCAGAACTGACTCACAGGTGTCACATTTATTTATTTGGTGTTGGTGGATTAAGTTTTTAAAGGTTAAGAATATACCTGTGATTTCCTCTCACTGTTATAGCTTAGTGGGAGTTTATTTTTAGAGAAACGGATGGTGTCTTTGTATATGAATTTGCAATAGGTAAGAATGGCTGCTTCTATTTGTCCGCGGGGTGAAGAAAGTGCAGAGGGTGGTCTGATAACAAGGATAACAGACAGGGCAATAGGGGCAGATGGAGTGATTCACACTGATAAGCTGGTGAAAAATAAATATGCGATATGCCAAATGTTTCTGCTGAAAGCTGTAGATATATTATAGCTTGAAGTATATGTTTCTAAAAAAAAAAAAAAAAGGAAACTGTCAGTGCCGCCCTGTTTAAATATTTATTGTCCTAAGTTCAGGTGCAGGGAGAATTCCAGCTCAAAATGGCTGCCACGCATAGCCTCCCACCTTCACTACAAAGCAGTCTGGAATCCATTTTGGGCTCTACATTATTATTATTATTATTATTATTACCTTGGAAAGTTGAATGAATGTAGCTAAATATGAATTAAATTTGATCCATTCTAACCCAAAGCTTTTTTTCACCTGAGCGAAACAAACTTAGTCGAATTAAATTTTCCTCTTTGATCTTTCTTCAACTCTGAATAATAAGCTGACTTCCATCACATGAGTTTGGACATAACTGAAGTTAGTGGAATAACATTTTGTCAGAAATAGAAGAAGAGATAGTTTGAACCTTGAAATTCAGTGTGAAAATAGCAAAGTTAGAGAATTGATTCAGACATAGAAAATTTGCAAAGCCAGTTAAATGTGTTAATTGATGTTTTAATTACATGCTGCTGTCCCTTTTTCCTCCACAATTAGAGGGCATCTAATTCATTATGAGACAATTTTCTTCAAAATTAAAACAAGAACTATATAATTACACTAATGAATGAAAATATTGTCACTTTAATTATAAAGATGACATTTTATTGGGCCCTGTCCAAAATGTCTTGTCACTTTACTTATAAATTCTTGTTCTTTACTAGTACTCAATTATTTTTAAATAGTGAATGGATTTTAATGACACATAGGAACATAAAGAAAAATAAAGTAAAAAAAGAACATCCAAAGATTGAGATTCCACTTTTAATTTCAAAAGTATGCAGAACTCAATGATAGTTGACTTTTAGTTTTTATTGTCTATATAAACTAAAATTCAGGACATGGATGAAGTTTAAGTCTGGGGATGAATTTTACTTCATAAAAGCTGCTGGATTCTAATTTTGGAACTTTAATTCAGCTAAAAAATCCATTGTCACAATTTAAGGACACATGCATGCATGATGGCGCCATCAATGACCAGATTACAAAGACAGCCAGGATGCAGGTGAAATTAATTCAGGCACGGATCCTGGGTGAATAGTTTCATCAATTACTCATATATTACATTTACATTACATTCCTTCAGCAGATACTCTTATGCAGAGCCAATCACAATGTGAGAGAAACACAAGTGTTTCACCTGATTAATGAACAATAATGCCACAACATTCCAAGACCAGCAAATAAAGATGCAATACTAAAGCACTAGTGCAAGTTAACTAAACTAACCCAGTACCTCTCTGAACAAATTCTGAACACACAAAGGCAATCACAAGCATAGCTCCAGAACAAGATACTCCAACTCCCACAAGTCCTTGCAATTGTTATGCTGCTTTTATTGGACCTGTCTGCGATCTGCTTTGGTCGCCAGTTGTAGTACCTGCCGCAGAGGTATCAAATACTGTGCTGTTTGTTTGTTTATATACGTTCTATGAAAGCAAAACCTAAACGGACATTTTTAGGAATTTAGAAATCCCACCCAGCACATTTCAAGATAATGGATGAATGCAAGGTTGGAAGATTGATTGAAGGTAGGTGGAGCTATTCCATCCACTGCCCTGTAGGCAAGCACCAAGGGTTTAAACTTGATGCAATGTATGACAGGTAACCAGTGAACTGAGATGAGGGTTGTGACATGAGCATACTCGCTAAGGCTGAAAACAAGCTATGCGTCTTCACATATTTATAGAAAGGATCTACGTTCCCGGCTCACTGCTTATATATGAAGAGAGAAGGAGAGCTGGTCTAGGATTACCCCTAAGGCTTCTTGCAGTAGAACTGCTCTGAGTGAGCTATTCAAAATCAAATAGGCGATATTCACATATGAACATAAAATAAAGCAACTATCATATACACACTTTTCACTTGGAGCAGGCCGGCTGTGGGCTCCCAGATGACCAGGGGAGTTTCCCTTGCACAATGAGGTGGAGACAGCACTGCCAAAAATCACCCTCCCTCTCTGAGTGATGCAGCCAGTTGAAAATTGCATTCCCGCAATTCTGTGCAAGGCTATAGGACAGGGGTCTCAATCTCCAGTCCTGGAGGGCCACAGTCTCTGCTGGTTTTTGTGGTTTCCTTTCAATCAGCAGCCAATTTAGGTCTTGGAAACAAGGTGTACAGACTCTTTAGCTAGTCAATGATTTAAGTTAAACACGTAAGTGCACATCAGAAACTAGCAAACACAACAGCCCTCCAAGATTTGAGTTTGGGATCCCTGTTATGTAACTGTGGATCCATACTCTGGATGTGTAAATGTACTGAGAGCCACTTCTTCAGTTTGAGTTTGGGTGTTCATTAATGTTCATGTGGATCCATGAAAAACTGCTATTCCAATGCTGTCCACTCTGTTTACTTAATTTGGGTCTAAGGGGAGATGTTCCAGCCTTGGCCAAAATTGTTTTAATGCATGGGATCCAAACTGCCAACGTTAACCCTCCACCGAGAGAAATATACCAGTGCTCCAGTTTTGGCTGGGGATGTACAAAAACAGCCCAAATCGGTGAGATGCATTCTCCTGTATGATAATGACAAGTAACCTGGGGGCATAATGCTCATCTCTGCCGGAAAATGTGCTTGGAATCTCCTGGTACAGCTGCTGCTGGCCAAAAAATAACGCATCCCAGGCTCTCTCAAGCACATGGCCAAGCGTGCTGACTGTAACCAGGTTACACAAATTAATACACAAAACTCTGATGCTGAAGCAGAGGTATTTTCATGTCCAGAGAATAACAGTAATAACAGAAAATTGTATAATGATATACTACTACTACCACCGCTACCATTAGCAGTAGCAATAACGATAATGCCAACAATTACAACCATTATCAATACTGTTTTTCAAAAAAATGAAAAATTATGGAACGCATGATGAAGTCAAGTACTTCTCCGGCTTTTGACAAACAAAGTTATAAAAAAATAAAGTTGAACTATGGGATACAAAACAGATGCTGTGAATACTCTAGTGACAAAAACAAGTCTACAAAAGTATATCATGGATACACAACTCTCACACTCTCACAACCCTGGGCTGGGTTTGCGCCAATCAGAAGCATGAGCCAGGTAAAGTTTGGAAGCTGAGATTTTATAGCGTACTTGCCATTCTAATACCTGGATTAGGCCAATGGAAGATGAACTCCCAGGGATTGATGGGACCCAGGATCTTCAGAGTTCCTGTGGCCTCAGTTCCTTCATCACTGCATGATAGCAATGACCCCACAAAGATTCAGGACATCCTCTGAGTAAAATCACAGGCAGCCTTAAAACTGCTGCCGTCAGCACAAGCATGGAAAGAGCACGGTTTCCTCCCATAAGCCTTTGCTTCCTAGGCGCCATCCCTGTGTATGCTGAGATTTGTTCCAGCTGAAATAACCATTTCCAGCATCTAATGAGCTGTTAACCGTGCGATGTCTGCAGAGAGAGCCGCGTTACTGACATCCGATCGACTGGCTGACTAACTGATTGATTGATTACCTGACTGATTGATTTTGCAATTTGCAGTGCAGAACTACATGGGAGTCCTGCTCACTGAAAGTGCAGAGGCCTGGGAAATCTCTTTTTCACATAAAGAGATGAAGCCAATCATCTGTTTATGAGGAACAAAGGTTTAAAAAGAGAGATGATTCCGATGAGGAAAACCTGCATTCTGTCCAATCAAACACAACATGGGTTAAAGCACATTAACGAGTGCTCTGAACTGCCTTTATCAGTTGCAGGATTGACAAGAACAAACGTAAAGATACACAGAGGTCACACAGTATAATTAAGGGGGAACAAGTTTGGGAAACCCTGGCAAAGGAATCATAACAATGTGCTGGAACAATAAATAATTTAAAGCCTGTGGCTAAAGTGATGAGGGTCTGGCCAGAAACTGTCCAATCTGTGGCCGCATCATCTTTAAGAGATGATCTGAGCTGATTGGTGGATGCAGTGCGATGGAAATCATGCATAGGCCAGTGTTGTTAAGTGCCTGAATATGCACCTTTGTGACAATTCAGGATGTTAATCATGCTGTAATAGCATTCAAATCATAACAAAAACAAAAAATATTGAATCATTATCCTTATCCAGATAAAGGTGATTTAAATTTAAATTAAAAAAACAGATTTTTATGCAAATAAGCTTGAGTGTTTGGGCACTAGTTCTAAACTTTGACTGGTCTGAATTCTACCCTAAATGCACCCTGCATTTTCCAAGTCACCAGTGGTGGTACAACTCTCTCAATTTCACAGAATATTGAACTCCTGGTAATTAGGCATACAGAATCCAGGGTGTGATAGACTACTTCAGAACACATATTTCTTCAATGACAATGATGGCCTTTTGTGAACCATTATTAAGGTAAGATGGGACAACACAGGCTTGTATTAGAGGGTCATTAAATATCCATTTACAGCTTCTGAGAGAGAGAGAAAAAAAAAGAAAAGAACAACAAAAAAATGTTTTACCCTTTATCAGACACAAAATTTGCCATGTCTATTTAGCGTTTCCTAGAAATGGACACAGAAAATTGACGATATGATTAAAAAGAAATAAAGACTTTTTGAAAGAAGCAGTGTCTGAGACAGACCTGCCTTGGACATCAGGCCATACCAACAACAGTTGTTGATATTTGTTTCCTTGGTATCGCTGGTGCCAGAGAATCAATGAGATACACCCACATCTCCTGCCTAGCAACCAACAGCAGCTTTCCCTCTGCATCCTCTGCAACAACACACATACTGACTTCTGCCTTAAACAGTAATCCAAATGCACAAACATCTAAGCAATGCAATGATTGGTTTAAGGTACCCGTAGCAGGCACGTTAACCAATTCGACATGAGATCATAGTGAATCATCTCAAGGAGTTTCTAAAGTGCATTGCACACAGGCCAGCACATTATTTGCTGTAGTTAACAATTTGTTTTTTCTAAGAATATGTTCCAGTTCCCACGTTTTTCCAAGTAGTAGAAGGAACAATAGATACTGGAACTGTTCTGATGCCATGCATTTTCAGAACACAGGCTGTGAATCTGTTTTTTGAATGCAACCAAAAGCTAAATTCATATAAAAATGTTTTAAAATCTTCAGATTTCATGCTGTGGAGGGAGGGAGGGAGGGAGGGGGGAGTAACATACAGTTCACACCATGATAACTTGTCATGACATCCACAGACTTTTTATTTGATTAAAAAAAAAACTTTGGCATCATGGTTCTGTGAGTTTTTACATCCTTTTAATCCTACCATTTTAACAAATGCCAATGTGGCTGTGAATTAAAACAGTTCTTGTCACAGACTACGCATTTTATATTGTTTCCAGACATATGAGAGAGACCAGGTTAAATCACATTAAATTAGAAAATGCACCTTACATTAAGGAATCATTTAAATTGCATTTATAACACGAAGTGCAATAAAACGGACACATTTAGTCCCATTAAACATGGAGTTTTATCACTGCACAAGAGTAGCTTCTCTGGCAGATCATGGTACTGCAGTCTGCCTGCTCTTCTTCTGTAGGTAGTACTCATCCACTACAATCACTGTGCTGTGGGACTGCAGAGCCAGATGCAGCAGCAGGTCAGCACGGGGAGGAGGCACAGGCTAACCTGCCCTGTGCCAAATCAACACACGTGGAAGAGATGACGAGCCTACAGAAATATAATTCCAAGTTGGAAGAGAAATTGTGCATTTAAATATATATATAAAATTATGCATGTATGCAGTTATTTCAGGAAATTCAGGTATCAGGTGCATTCTTCCTGCCTGGTGTTGTGCTTGACCAGAAATGGATTTTCAACATCACCTTTCGGCACGCTCAGCAGCCAGCGGGCTCCGTCGCCATCGCACATTCTCTCTGCTCACACTTGCATTATGCTTGTCACAGTGTTTAAGCACATTGCAGGCAGGCTTTGAGGAGGCGGGCTGCTGGCGTCACAGACACATTTTCCCTGATTAACGCCGCCATCCGAGAGTGGAAAGGCTTCGGAGGGGCTCCTTCCGGGGAGGAGGACGCGAGGGTGAGAAAACGTTTCGCTTCGTTTGGAGGGCCGCGCGGCCGCGTGACGGCGCGGCCCCCCGGCGCCTGGGGAGACGTGCCTGAGGGAGAGAGGAAGCCAGGTTTCCGCACTCCTCCATCATGTTGCTCCACATCTCTCTTCTCGCCGTTTCTCACTTCTCTTTGTTCCCAGCTGGGCTCACGCTGCGAAGCACATTTATACGCAAGCAGCGCAGGTAGGAACTTCATAACCACACTGCAGGTGCTTCTGTAACACCCAGCTGACCTACTATAAGGCACGCGCTGTATTTGCCGATCCTCCATTGGTTAAATATTGGCTTTTTAACTGCCAGGCAGTTGGGAGAGGGGAATGGTTATTGCAGCGTGAGCACGACGGGCCTGCAGCCCTTGTTCCCATTTTGGATGGCTCCAACAATGACGTTAATGTCATTTTTTTAAATGCAATAAAAACCAGCGGCCTATGCCGAAACCTCTTGGCGCGGAACATCGACAGTGGCGAAACAGAAGTGCCCAAATGCCAGCAGTTCGTACAGACTGGCCGTGGAATCCATCAGATGCTTAACCATGCTGGGCTGCAGAAGGTTGTTAAGCTGTTAAAATGCAGCCGGTTGATATCATATTGATTGTGAGTTGAAAAGCAGTCGGCGTTGCCTTTTTTTACTCTCTCGCTTTAACAACCTTTAAACACAATTAGATTGCAGGAAGAAATGTAATAGACCGGCTAGTTGTTACTGGAAATTGCTGTTTGACTCTGATCACATTCTTGTAAATGAAATGTTACGGTAAGAACATCTAAATCACATTGGTGATACACTGCTTATGTCCTCATTTGAAAATATTTTAAGAGTATGTTTTTAAAAGAATGCGTGGCTGAAAGTAAATTTTGGGCACCCCAGACCTAGATTGTGCTAGGACCATATTAATATAAAAAAATTTCTTACTTCAGGGAACTAGAAACAGTATTTGGATGTCCTTTCCCTTCCCACACAACATTTCATGAATAGATTTCAAGCCAGGGGAAGGAGTTTAATTACATCACAACCCTTTTCCGAGAGAAAGAATAGGAACAAATGAATGAAATGGAACAATGAGAGGACTTGCTGAACAGACATTTTGAAGGGAGTAATCTATGTGTCTCCATTGAATTTTATATAATTATATTCCAATAAGCATTTGACTGCCTTTCCATTGACACATTCTTGTTTTAACAAGGTTTCAACACCGGAGGCCAAGGTCAAATCATTCAGGTGTAGAGCTCCATTTTTTGGTGAACAATTTTAAGAATTTTAATGCAGCATTGTAATGTTGCCATGGACACAAGATGTCACAGTCAGGTCACTGTGCATATGTTAGACTGGAATACGAATAAAATATCCTTACAAAAGATAGCCAGGTTTTATTAATCTAGACAAATTTATAACATCAAAGTGACAAGGGCAGGCAATCTACCGGGTCTTGTTACATAAAGTTTTCCCTTCCTGGTATAAAGCATCGGCACATACATTGGTTAAAATAAAAGAGAGATTGCTTCTGGGTGATTGGGCTGTTGACTAGGCTGTTGAAAATACCCGCTTTGTTGTTCTGTGAAAAATGGCTGTTGTGCAAAAAGACAGAGCTGTGTGACTGCTAATACATTCTCCTAGCCCCAGTTTTCCGACAACAATGCCCAATAATAATTCCACAAATAGGGCCTCTTCTGAAATTTAATTGATACACATTTACTGGAAATGCACTGCTAGCCACGGCCTAAGCTGATAATTACATAAACACTCCCCATCTCTACACGCAGAGTATCCTTTATAATAATATGATCCTGACCATATTAGGCCATAAGATAACTTTATACACCATTTATAGTATGTACTCCATCCTTGGCATTGTGCAAAAATACTAACAATCTGGGTCAAACCTCATGAGCCACTGACAAGTACCCTGAAACAAGCGAGCCAGCAGAGATCTGCACCCCAAAACAGGCATCGCAGCAGGACGGTGTACCGCGAAACAGTCATCTCAGCAGAGATGTACACCCCAAAACAGAGGTCTCAAAGAGATGCATACCCCAGAATAGGGGTTTCAGCAGAGACGTGCACCCAAAAATGTACTTCTCTCATAATATCAATGACATAATATTAGTGTAATAATTTCTATACGGTTAATGTTTCATGGTAAACGTATATGACAAAGCCATGGTTTGTGACCGTTTATGGACAGAGCTCCCAAGTACTCATTGTGAGGGGAAGAGTTTGAACATGAATGCAGATATCTTCATAACTATCATCATAACTAATTACCTTATGCCACAATGTCATAATTCCTACTTCATAATTCACACATTGGGTTGTCATGGTTTTTCTGCATTCAAAGTAGCTGGTGCTGCAGTTCGATGGGATCCCCTGTCAGTACTGTGTCTTTTCCTATAGGACAGTATTATCCCCCCAACACCATCTTCCCAGCACCAATCTAGAAGACCCTATTATAATTTTGATGCAATTTTCAGAGTTACATTGACATGGATTGACTATTCCATTTGAATTGTATCCTTTAAAAAGGAGAAACTCTTGGGCACTACTTTGCAGAGTAACAAAGGAGTAAATATTTGAAAAAGAAAAAGGAAAAAAAAAAAAGACCCCAGGGGACCTGAGATTTTTTTCAGTGAAATTGAGTAGTATGGGATATTACACAGCAGGAGCATTTTAATGGTGTTCTTCAATACTAGAATTATGGTTATCCACGGTTAGTCAGCAATTTAGTTAGTATTTGGAATTCAATAGTGTGATATCAACAAGACAGTCAAGACCCATTTATAATCGATTAGTTTCCAAACAAAACAACAGTCACCACTGAAAAACAAAAGTAAAACGTCATTACCCTAATGCATCACAACTCAGCAACGCCTATAATGCTATTCCACAAAGAAATCTAAAAGTGTGCCGATTTTTTGATCACACCTTTGAAATGCTGGGCCTTGACTCTTCTTGGCTGTGTGATTCATCTTTTGGGGTTGTGTCACATAAGAGTGTTGTATCATCAGTTTCTGTTTATAGAGGACGTGGGGGAGAACATGATCCTGTTGTCACTGGTGTGCTGGTAAAATCGTGTGGGGGCTCCACTGCTGACGTGGCTAGCACTGTTGACAGAAAGGGCGGCTGCCATTCATTCCAGCTGAGCCTGTTCTAGGAATGAGATGACATGGGCGATTGCCAAGGGCCCCAACTGTTTGGGCCCTCAATCGCAACCAGCAAATCCCTCCCCAGTCTGCAATCGCAACCAGCAGCCCCCACCTGGTACCCATTCGCAGCCACTCCACCCCCATCCCTGGGTAGGCTATAACTCAACTTTGGGGCCTCCCCAAAGAAAATTTAGCCTCTAAACTATTGTATTTAGCCTACAATAGTTTAGAGTCAGTCCTGCTTCCCAGCTCACATTTAAAACAAAATTTCAATTTCATTTACCCAGATAATTACCTTTTTGGAGGAGTAAGGACAGTCTGTGCTGCAGTTACAACTGGCAGATCTGTCCTCTGTTTGACTGTTTGATTCTCTGTAGTTTCGGAATTTTGTTTCATCATTCAAATTCCTGGTGAATTTTGCTGTAAATTAGAATGACCTTAACGACGATGTGCGGTAAAGACCCAACTGGAAGTCCCAATGAAAATAATTTTAAAAACCCATTAATCAGCATAAAGGTTTTCTGTCTGGATGGGTTAAATTACTATGTGGCCTTTTACCCTTATTTATTTTGCAGGCAGTTCACATGTGGTCGGCCACTTTGATTTGTTTCCTTCTCTTGCAGCTGCATGTGATCAATAGATGGAATCGGTCTGTGAAAACACTGCCAGATAACCTTTGTGACTTCAAACTTAAATACACAAATGACATTTGTTTACTTGAAAAACATTTAATAGGCAATCGTTTACCGACACATATCCTGCCTTTTTGAATTTTGGTTTTGAAGGCACCAATGATGCAATTAGTCAGGCATGATCCCGTTTAAGACTGCAACCCATCAATTATACACAGTTGGCCATTGATTTCTGGTGGTATTCAAGCCACAAGTGCTTCATCAACACATATTCACACTGTATACGTTGTGTACAATGCTACACAGTCAATAGTAAATAGCTTGATTGGAGGCAATCCTCAGTGTGGAAGCGAACTAGCTGAGATTCCGATTTAATGGACAGAAAGAAAAGTGCATGTGGGGTCTGGGGACATATTGGGGCCTGTTTCATGACAACGTAAATGCAAATGTGCCTGGGCTGAAGTGGAATTGCTAGTTTTGTCTCCTGCTAACTAGATATTTGACACCTGCACCAGGTTTATTAGTTTCATGGGCTGCAGCAAATCCGTTTGCATCAACATGGCCCGGGTATTGCAATAGGCAGTGTCAGTAGAAACATTTGGTGCTGTGTAAATTTGGTGGTCAATAATGCGTTTGTGTTTTAACCCAACCCAGTCCAGGTTGGTGGGATTTTGGCTGCATATCCACTTCTGTGTGCATTCACTCAAAATAAAGTTTAGATCTCACGTCAGCATCCTGGAGATTTCTCAGTGGTGAAGTGCTAGCCTTCACCTGCAGTCTGTCCTTCTTTCCTCCTCATGTTGCCATGGAGACCAGGCAGGAGGGAAGAGACACAAAAGGAGGCTGTATATTCAAAGCAGGAGCTGAGAGCCGAGCACTAGAGGGAAATTAATCTATCAGAAACTGTTACAAAGTGGTATTTTTCTGAATTTGGCTGGAAATAGATCAGTCCTTTTTAAAAAAAAAAAAACTAAATGGTTTAAGTGAAGGCTTATATGAATAAAAATTTTTAAATTTACATTTTATTTACACACTCACAAATCATTGATAAAATACATGCTTAGAATGTAACGACTAATGCTGAGGCATGAGACCGTAGGAAGTTTGAACAATGCGTTGCATGTTTATTGGGTAAGACAGACATGAGTCACCACAGACTCATGCTTTATATCCCTTTTAAAGGGACAAACAGAAGAATGTGCAAGAAGGTTGCCTGATTGATTTCAACTTCAACACTTTGTTATGGAATAAACTGTTTTATCAACTGCCTTCTTACACCAGCCCACTCACTAAGCACACAAAATTCACAGTTAAAGAAAATAAAAATAAGAGATACATGTCTCACATTCGACCGTTTCACAGGGGAAGAAAGAATGTTACAAAATCTCTATCCTGGCAAAATTGAGTTAAAACGAGAATTACATTCCTGAAAATCAGATCTACCATTCACCAAATTTAAAAATTCAAATCATTATGAAAATATGTGAAATTTCATGAAACATTTGGACAAGTTAGTCCTTCAGCATCCAATAGATGGAATACATTTCTTTGACTTGAGATCATACTTTATTGGTCTTTGTGGTGACAAGTTGAAATGTAATAATGGTGTTCTATTGTTATAAAATATTTTGTTTTTCTATTTTCTGAAATTAGTATTTTTTACTTCTTTTATGGTAGACCCTTCTGTTCATAGGTCTGCATGCTATGACATCGTTGTTTTGGGTTTGTGCCGCTTCTTGAAACAGTCTTGGACTCGTGTTGTACATTTTGTGCTTTGGTGTATATGGCACATTGGATTTCCAAATGTTGGTTACCGTACTGTTTATTTCTCAGTTACAACATTGTTGTGTTTTGCCATCATTATGCTGTTAAGCTTGACTAATGCCAGTGTTTGTCTATAAACAGTGATTGTCGGTGGAGTCCTAAAGTTGAAGCCAGAACAGCTACACAGCTATGTTTATCATTGCCAAGTCAACTGGACAAGATTTTTTAAATCTTTGTTTGATTTTTATGATGCATGGCTGCACAGTATAGTGACCTAATCATTATCTTAAATATAGGCTGAACTACGTTCTGTTTTATATCTAAAAGTATTCAAGACTCAAACTCAGTATTCAAGAGTTTGCCCCATTCAGTTACCAACGTCATACATTTCATGGCTATTAAACAGTCATATGAGGAAGAAATCTGAGCAAATTTTAAAACATGTATCTGAAGTATGTATCCAGTCTAATTTTATGTTCCCAAAGTTGGGCGGACATGTCACCCCTCCCCCCTGCCCCCCAGGATCTATGTCCATGCCTGTAGATGAGGACTGCTGTTATACCATGGTCACCCAGATTTTGCTGATAGCAAGAGGGTAGGAAAGGGGAATGGGAGGGGGCAACTCCCACCCTGGAAAAGATGGTGTAAAGAGGGTTGTGGGCATACAGCAGTCAGATTGAGATTGGGCATTGGGTCTCCACGGGGGACAAGCAGACGGCAAACCTGGTAATTCTGTCACAGGAGTACAGATGTCACCACACCTGATCCGACTCCCCTCATCACAAAAAAAGAGCATGCAACGATAACAAGCCAACGTCAAGATGGTACATGCAACGCACTCTCTGGAGGAATGCTAAAGGCCAGGTGCCACAGGGATTGTTGTTTTTTAGAGAAGCGGGCAGTGATCACAGCCACTCTGGGCTAGGCTGTGAGGGGAAGTGCACTTTAATTAAGCCCATCGCCTCGGCCTCACCTGGAGTTACTCAGCCAATGCACGGGGCCCTGTTCTACCTGATCACTGAGCCTCTGAACCTCTCCACTTTGCCCTCTGGTTTTCATAACAGACAAGACAAGCACAACAGCCACCCAACCTTCCCTTAGGTCAGTCATATCCCTGTCAGCTGTGTTGCTTTGATTCTAAAACATGAGTATGGAACCAGCCTAATTATGAATTATATAAATAATGCCATACTTAAATGCTAACATTTTGGGAGGAGCACAAAGAATAATTATTTTCATGTTTTAGATCTCCAAAGGGCAATGAGAATTGTTACAAAACCAAAATATTTACTCTTTTTCTTTTCTCCCGCTCATCACCTGTTTTACTTCATGTGCATACAGTTAAGTGTAAAAGTACTGGGACAGTGGCAGAATTTAAAAGTACTGGAACTGTGGCACAGTTTTTGTTGTTTTGGCGCTGTCCTCCAGCACATTGGATTTTACAGTGCAGAATGTCAGAATATTTACATCCATAGTGGGTGACCCGTGTATGAATTACAGTTCATATTTATATGCATAGTGTGCACATTAACTTCATATTCATTGTTCGATTTCACATCCAGATCATTGTATTAATAGCCTTTTGAGTCGGGGTGGAGGGCCGTATCTGCTTCTGGATTTCATGCCAGCTTCTGCTCTTAATGATTTCTTTAGGCCAATTATTTTGCAGTTGATATTTTTAGCTACATTTCCTGATAAGTTCATGAATGACAGCTGAAGGCTGTTCCTGTGTCTGAACACGAAACGTGATCTTATTGTGGTCTAATCTATGGTTAAATCAGTATTCAGCTTATTAGCTAGTTTGTCCCGTGTAATTGGTGTACAGTAATTGGTGACAGTGAAAACCTGCCTACACACCGACACTGCAGGAATGGAATTGCCCACCTCTGCCTTAACCGATACAGTATATTATTAAAACATGTTCAACATCTATTGCAGTGACAGTCCAAAATGTGGTCTTCCATCCCTGCCAGTACAAATGATTTTAAAAAAGGCACTGTTAAAAGAAAGAAAGAAAAAAAAAACTCAACTAATGCTTTATAGTGTTAAAAAGTACTTAATGGACCTTCAGTTATGAGATATGAGGGCTGGGTCTCATCTACAGGACTTTATGGGTATTACAAAATTATGACCTCAAAACCATCGGTGTGGACATAACTTTGGCTTAAAATTAAAAGGCTGTTTTTTCCTGGGAGGGTCAGCTCTTTTTATAACAATGTGCTCACACCAAACTGATGGTGAAAAAAGGCTTACATTTAATTGTGCTGAATCCCGGGTAACACCATTGGAAAGAGCAGAAATGGTAAGATCAGCTGGTTAGAAAAGGGCAGAGCTGTATTTCACTCCTTTTTTAGCTGCGACCGCAGCTCTATAGCTCTGTCTGTCGGTCGGTCGGTCAGTTAGTCGGTTGGTCCACAAAAAGTGTCCCACCCTGTAGCAGCCACAGTTTTCGCCCCCGGGGGGCTGAAATTTGGCATGGACGTTGGTCATGACCGAAGGCAGAGGTCAGTTACTTTCAAGGCCGATTGACCAAGAGGGGGCGTGGCAATGGGCGTGGCCTATCACAAAAAGGCGCATAACTCCAGAATGGATTTACAAATTTGCACAAGATTTTGTGGAAAGGTTGGTCATGAGCCAAAGAAGAGGTCACGTGTTCGTGTCAGGGTGTGTGAGGGGGCGTGTCAATGGGCGTGGCCTATTACAAAAAGGCGCATAACTCCCGAATGGATTCACTGATTTGCACAAGATTTTGTGGAAAGGTTGGTCATGAACCAAAGAAGAGGTCACATGTTCGTGTCAGGGTGTGTGCGTGGATGCGTGCACACATGGATGCATGCACGTGAGTGGTCGCAGCTATTGCAGATTCGCGCTTGTTTCTCTCAGATCCTTCATGTCAGGTTTGGCCCAAGCTGGTTTATTATGAGATGTCAGGCCATACACAGTTCATTCGGTTTCCTTTAATGATTAATTCATAATTTATATGTACAAATTCTGAATATGGCCAAATATGGCCTTCTAAAGAGACATCTCATTTTATTGTACTGGGTCAACATGGGAGTTATTTTTTCCTGCAATCTTAACCTTAGAGGTAGACTTGGGTATGGGAAAAGAAACATTGACCTTTGTTCATTACTGAATTGAGGTAGTTCTCTATTTGCATAAATAACCCTACCTGTACATAATTAGTGGAATAACCTTGAGGCTCCAGCAGTAGAAAGTGTGACTAATTATGTGTGCAGAGTAGTGGGCCATTCTGGCAGGCTAAGAGTATGCCAAATGTACTAAAACACATTAGTATTTACGCTGGCACATCAATTCATTGTACCGTATTATTATTATTATTATTATTATTTTTATTATTATTAATAATACTAATAATTTTTTTAAAAATTCAGTTTCATGCAGAGATTCTAAGGGGGGCCCTGTGGAGTAGTTGGGTAAAGCTGCAGGTCTGGGGGATTGGCCATCCCCGAGAGGGATGTAGTTACCCTGTCACAGTCCAGTGAAATATTCTGCCACACCAATGAGAGTCATTACATTTGCTCTCCTAAAATGGGGAGCTTTGGAAAAAGGGGCTGTAATTCCTGCATGTTTCACCTGATATGGATGTAAATTCCCTCCAATTAAAGTCTGCACAGTCTGCACTTTAACCTCATGTTCATCGTGTTATTTCAAATCCAATGTGCTAGAGTACTGAGCCAAACTGACAAAAATTGAAAATTGTGTTACAGTCACAATACTTTTGCATTTAGTTATATATATATATATATATATATATATATATATATATATATATGAAATATTATTGTATAGGCTTAAAAAAGTCAATTGTTTATTCTCACAATGGAAACGTATCTATTCCCTATAGAACACCACCCAGAAACAAAAAAACAAACTTAAAGAAAAACACGATTAATATTTCATTCAGTGTATTTAGTTATTTACAACGTTATGACTATGCTGTTGGAGGCTGCCTTTTCCCTGTGGGTGACAAGGGGTGTCAGAAACTAAACTTGACTTTGTTCATTCATGAGGTTAATCCAATGTTTTGAGGCAGGGTTCGTCTCTCCATGACTTCACATAAGCATGATCTTGAATTCATATGCCCAGTTGGGTCAGAAACTTGACATGTCTTTTTTTTTTTTTTTTTTTTGAAATAACATTTTTGTCTCCCTTTTGTCTTTTCTAGAAAGAAATGTAAGCTCAACACAAGTTTAGTGTATATCTCCTCTGTGCTGAGATGTATCAAATCAAGAAATGTTTTAAAGAAAAGGAGATGTATACAGCATTCAGGGCTTTTAGAGTATGATCTTGGAATACCTCATAGTAAAGCTTTTAAAACAGTTGGTCACTTCACTGTTTATCACACACAGCACTTTTGCACAGACAAAGCCAGTAGCTCCAAAAACATTGATCAACATCCTTTTTCCGGCATACGAGTCATGATCCAGTGGTGACCTCAAACAAAGAACTGGCCTTCATCAACCTGTCCCTCCAAACAATTTTTCCTCCTGTGTCATAGCTACAAGGGTCATCGATTCATGACACAACCTCATTTTTCTGCCTATAATAGATCCGTGTTTTGAACTCATGGAATTACTGACATCAAAAAAACTTTCATTTCTGCCCCACTAATAGATGCTATATCAACGTTCTTGACATTGATTCGACCATCGTCAAAATATTTGGTGGATGAGTTTACAGCCATTTTGGCTCATTTGATCTTTTTGAACTTTTATTTCTTTTTGCTTTTGCGCCTTCGTCTATTCATGTGGTGCTCACCTGCAGGTGGTGGATCAACTCAAATTACTGAGTAAAACATGGAAGCTCCAGGGATTACTACATGTTACAATCCAATCTTGTGCTCAACTCATAGCCTCACTCATAAATTCATAAATTGTAGAGACGCAACACCTGCTACCAATATGGTGACAGAGCAGGGGTGTGCAACTCCAGTCCTAGAGGGCCAGTGTGCAGGCTGCTCTTTGTTCCAGCCAATTATAGTGGCTTAATTTTCTGAACGGCAGTATACACTAACGTGGGTTCACTGCGATATCGGACTGCAGAGAAGCATTTTCACCATGTGCAGGCTGCAGCTGTAGGTTGTGGCTTCATCAAAAATGGCAGGTGAAGTAATTGATTGGGGCTAATTTGATGATGCTGGCATGAAGTCCCAAAACAGATTGCCCCTCATTGTGCACCCATGGGGTACAGACTTCTCTTTACAATGATTATAGCTTGAAAAAAGGAATGGCTGTCTGTCACACTTCTGCGGAAGAAGTGCTAATAATGATTTTTTTTTTTTGTGTGTGTGTGTCAGAATCTGTTCTTTATTTCTTATCCACTGATTTTACACACCAACCGGAGCACAGTGGCTTTCTGAGATATTTCACAAAACTTTTACACTAAAGGGAGACTTTAATAGGATTTCATAAAGCAAAGCTGTATCTACAGTTGCATTTAATCATTTGTAAGATACTTTTGTCCATCATGAACCCTAAGGCCAGATAACACAAAGTTCAAATAACCAGGAAAACGCATGTATGACAGAAGAGGCAGTTACACTATACTGTAGATATGTAGCACAAAGCCGACCGGACTCAGCCATTACACAAGTAAGTGAAATACGATATTCAGTCCAATAATAGTTGGCATGATGCTCAGTTACATTCCATCAAATCATCTGAGTCTATTCCACCAGGCTAGTTTGACTGCTATCATATTGCTTTCTAGTTGACCAAACCTTCCCAGAATTGCAGAAGTATATAAACACATATAAGAACAGTATATATGCATTTCAATGCATGGAAATTGCAGCTGCCAAAAAATAGTGTTTGCAGATAAATGTTGGTTTGCATTTTTTATTTTTGTGGAGGGAATTGATCATATCCACAAGACCCAATCAGCCTATGAAATCCTTGTATTGTTCTCTTCACTACTAAAGCCTCTCCTCCCCCCCCCTCCCCCCTCCCCCAACACACGCACACACAGAAAGGGTCTCTCTGACCTTGCCATAACTTATCACGGTATCAGGACTAGCATAGCAATAAATACTACCAAACTACTGGAGCAGATTAATTATGAAAGGTGCTGAGAGAGTTTATGGAGGGAATGCCAGCAGGTTTAGTTATTGTTCAGATCACGGGGGAGCTGGATGAGGATGCTGTTTATAACCTCACAAAAGGAGCATTTGCAGACTGCTTTCCTGCTCCTTGCTACAGCAACGCTGTAACAGCAGCAGAGGCAGACAGCTGCTGGATCAACAGCGGGGTTAGAAGCTAGAACTGTTTGGGTGGAGCCAACTGTTTCCTCTAAAGGTCAGGATGGAAACCAGTTTTCCTTTGTGTACCATCTTCTGTCTTCAATGGGGGAGGTGGTGGTGGTGGTGTGTGTGTGTGTGTGTGTGCACATTTGTGTGTACGTGCATGCATATGAGTGTATGAGAGAGTGACTACCTCTGATGGAAATGTACAAGTACAGATTTGTATTGAAATGGGATTGATTTAAACTATCCAGCCAAACTAATTGTATCTTATTGCATTTCTGACCATTCACAATCTCTGTGCTTCCGAAGAAAAATAATAACCAATATGCAGTTATTCTGGACACCAGACTGTTCAGGTGAGTGGTGACTGTGTGTGTGTGTGTGTGTGTGTGTATCTGTGTGTATAATGTAACTCCTATACGGATCACCCAATATGGATGTAAATATCCACTAATTAAAGGTGTCAGTCTGCACTTTAACCTCATATTCATTGTCCTTGAGTACAGAACCAAAACAACAAAAAGTGTCACTGTTCAAATACACACTGCACTGTAGGCACGTTAACTGATTGCTTGTGTTATTTAAATGCATCACAGAAATTCCTGGCTCAGGCTACACTTGTATTACAGCATTATAAACTGGAATTATACAGCCAAGTTCCTTGCCACTCACATCAGTATGGTCAGATTCCAACCTATCAATGTGAAGAGTGTGAAATCAAATTGCTTTCTCCACATTCAAAGATTTTATAACTGGTGATAGTCATTGCAAATTCATTGTGAATTGTCATATGCCCACCAGAACACCTCTTAAAAGAATAAATCAAACTCAGCTTCCAGGATAACTGGACTGCTGGTTGGTTTACAACATAATTGAACATGTTTGAAGTTTAATTACATACTCTCTCATCAACCTGGTCTGACACCTTTCAGACAGCTAAGCACTGTGACAGGAGATATGGGATCAGTTTGAATTGTACACATAATATCTAAAATAATTATATAACAAAATATAATACACACAATGGTGGTCCCCTACCCTGGATGGCTTTTGGAGAAAATGTTCATGTTTCATTCTGATTTGTAACTGAAGAGCTGAAAGGGTCTCTGATGCGTCTGTTATTCATATTCCTGAGATACAATATAGAAGCACAGGAGCTCAGCTAAAACCTTGCAGTTTTTCACCCAGGGGTTTTCAGAACCCTGTCACTCTGAGAAGACTGAGTAGTCTGGTGCAGACTAACACCTGGGTGATCACCTCAGAATCCACAAACCACTGCAGGCTGCCATATGATCTGCATTTAAAAATCCATTCAAATCTAAGTAACTCTGGGCAAGTGTAGGGGGCAGGCATGAATAATGTAAAACGATTTTAGTATGAACAAGCAGGCTCCACAAAAACAGCTTGGCAAGTTTGGTGGTCAACAAATTAACTTGCCATGTTTGCGACAGCCATGTTTGTGGAAAAAAACATTAATTGAATCAACTTCAGTTGATTTGGGTCATTAACATAAAAATGTAACCAACTGAGAGGATAGCTGATGAAGTGCTTTTCATTGGTGAGGGTTAGTGGTCTTCACTCTGCCATCCAGCTAATTCTGAAAATCTGATCGAGTAAATGCATTCATTATCTCACACTACCAATGGAAGTACAGTGGTATGCATTCGTTGATTTGTGCAATTTTATCATCTTCACTGACTCACCAGAGGATTGAGACTAGAATGTCTAACAGAAAAAACAATTGCCTTAGGCTGTTGCTAGACAACTGAAGACTCGCAGAAGAGATGGTGATATCCTTGGGATAGCCAACAAGCAAGCTTATCACACAAGATCATCCGTTCTTTAAAAAAATCAACCCTCTCTCTCTCTCTCTATTGCTTTATGCACATATACAGTGAGCTCCGTAATGTTTGGGACAAATACATTTTCTTTTCTTGATTTGGCTGTGTTCTCCATAATTTTAGATGTTTAATCAAACAATTTGCATGTGAATAAAGTGCAGATTCTCTGCATTTAGGGCAATTTTGTACAATTTTCTTCCACTATGTAGAAACTACAGTACTTTTGATACATAGTCGTCCCCATTTCAGGGCACTATATTGTTTGGGACATATTCATGTTATGTAAATGAAAGTAGTCACATTTAATACTTTGTCAGATATCCTTTGCATGCAATGACTGATTGAAGTGTGTGACCAATAGACTTGATCAGGTACTGAGCCTTTGGAGTCTGGTATTGGCGTTTGTCAACATGACGATAAGACGTGTGCCAATGAAAATCAAGGAAGCTGTTATAGGGCTGAGAAATAAGAAACAGTCACAGACATAGGCAAAAACTTAGGCTTACCAAAACCAATTGTTTGGACCATAATGACCAAGACAGAGAGGGTTGTTGAGCTCAGTAATCACAAAGGGCCTGGTAGGCTAAGGATGACCTCTTGTTGAAGAAGACAAAGACAGAAAAATATGTCTTTGTCCCAAACACTACAGAGCTCACTAGATGTATACAAGCCAGAGGCCACAAACATTACTGTGTATAGTTACATTTTTACACAGTACAGGCTAAATGTATTAAGCCACCTTCAGTTTTTGGAAAAAAAAAAACTTCAGGTAAAGAAGAATTCACATTGTAGACTTACTGAATAACAAATCAAAGTAAAAATAGAGGAAATCAGGATGGGAGCAAATAATTTTTCATGGCCCTGCGTATAATTTAAGACCAGCCTTCTAGCAGTCTAATGCTATCAGAATGCTAATGATTCACTCAACTCTTTGGCAATGTACAAGGCACCCCTTGTTTTCCCGTTAACTGTATTTCATTATATTCCCTAACCTGCTCACATTTGACATTTACAACCATCTACCCAGTGCGAGGACTCTAATTCAAATGATTAAATATTGTTTGATACATAAATCTCTCCATGTTCTGGCCAGCTGATGTCTTGTAACTCAAGCATCTTTACAGCAAGGGTGAGCTGTTTGTGTGTGTGGTGCAGATAATTTGCTCCCCAGGGGAAATGGTGTCTTTAATGGCCCTAGGTCTTGTATGTGTGAAGCAGTTCATCCTGACTCCTCCTTCACAAACAATCAGGGAAACGCAAGTTGCACGATGATGTGTGCATAAAGGTCATCATTCCAAATCAATAAGCATGAAATCCATGTGTTACATCGATAGAATGTTGTATTCATTTTGCTTTGATGTGAAACAAAATTTTTATCATTAGCTAAGAAATAAATTCTAACTTTTCTTGAAAAGTCATAGGTTTACAGGTCATAGGTTTGTATAGACAGCCAGATCTTGAAATACATTGGTCGCTGCAAAAAGAACACGCTTGTACAGTATTTGAGATCATTCAAAATAAATTGTTGCTTAGCACATTGCTTTGAGAACAACATATAAACAGGCAGCTGGGACCTTAAAATAAAATGGTATAAACTCTTTCCAAATAGAACAGAACACTTTTGCAATGCATGTGATCACAAAATACATTGGTTGCTTTTAGTGTAGTGGCGTGTAAGCATCACTAATGTACGGGAGGCTGGTGCTCCTCTGTGTCATCAGAAAACGCATACCCCCCCCCAGGCACTGTGGGACACCAGGGACTGTAACACGACAGCCATTGTCAGCCTTGTTCAGGGATGTGTTGCTGAATGAAAAGCTGCCGAAGATGAGTGGAGCTCGAGATTAAGATCAAGAATATCAAATGCTTCCAGGATTCCTCTCTTTAAAAAAAAAATTTTTAATCACTGAACGTGGATACCAAGAACAGCATTTTGGAGATTCCACTCACGCCTAGGGGATTTAGCAAAGTAAAAAGAGGACTACAGTAAGTTAACTTTGCCAATGTCAAGTCTCTTAATTGAAATATATGGTTTAATTATGATTTAATTCATATATATATATACTCACGGTCAAGTTAGGGGATGGGGTTACAGTTTAAATTATGTTATTTTCAAAGATTTTGGGACAAAGAGAATGGTGAATTACAGGTCAGGGGGAATAGTCAAGCAACAGGACAGTGAGCAGAAAATGCATTACTCTGTTGAGAAACTGCTTAAATGAGTCCATTTAAACATCATTTTAAAGCCACATAAATATGTGATGGTACAAAAGTAGTACAAAATGTATTAACCACAAGCATAAATAGCATAGTGGCTGGAAATTAATGTAAACAAAAGTAAATTTAGAAACACACAAATTCATTCACTTCATCTTCATAGCATCCAGGCTTAATAGCTTTTGTCATTCATGCTTTTTAGCCTCTGAGTACTTGTCTTCCAATTGAGTTTTACATGAAAAATGCACACATGCTCACACTGTAGTTTTTTACATTTTCATAGTATGCTATAACATCAATGACCACAAACAGAAATAGTTGATCATAAAACAGGTGCACACAAAGTAACATGTGTGCAAGTGAGGAGCACTTTTGAATCGGTTGAATGAACAGCGGTGGGACTGATCCATTCTTCTGCTCACAGCAGACTCACCGAGTTGGTTACTAGGGAACCACCATAAACAAACTAGTATATCCTTGCTTACCAAGCAGCTAGCTATTTGGCAAACAAACATAAGACATGTCAAATATATTTTCTATCCCTAGCCAAGCATGTCATGATTCCCAAAGTGAAATTCAAGTCGTCCTTTCCAGAATACAACCAGAGTACCAATTCCCCAACTTAACGCAAAACTATTTAGCTTATAACCAAAACCCGAGAGTATTTATTTGCATTTTAATGCTTTCAGTACCAGCTATGAAAAGAGACTGATTCTATAAAATAGAAATTTTAAAATAAGTACATATTTCACTTTTCATTGTCCTCAATATTGTATATAATTATTGAGTGGACCCCAAGTAGGGTTGCCAGATTGCGAATTGTCATAAGCAGACAAGAGGAACAGCTGAAAGCTTAATCGTGAACGAGGCGGGGAGTAATTTTTGACAGGACCGATGGCAGGCTGGGAGAGGGCGGGGGGTTGCTATTGGATAGGATCCCAGATCAAGGCTAATTGAGAGGCGAATTCATTACAAACTAACGGTAAATCTTTTTCAACTGTTTCTTCAGACCAGACATTATTTTGTCTGGTTGGGACCACAAATAATTTGAAAACCAGACATTCTGGTCAAAAACAGAGCAACTGGCAACCCTACCTTCCACGCTTTTCCCCCTCTCCTGGTTGCTGTGTGTGAATACACACATGTGCGTCCATACATACGCATTCCTTTTTATGCATCCCTTCAAGGTTCCATTGCATTCTATGTTAAACAGCTAGATTGCAACCCACAGAGTGATTGTTTCATAAGTGGCCAAACAATCAAAGGCAATCATTTCCAATATACTTGTCCAACAATTGCACACTATGGGGAAACAAAGAACAGCTCCATGAAAAAAACAAAATAAAAATTATCCATTAAGGGAAATCCGGCTGTTCCCTGTGGCTGCCGGTTCGAGATGTGTCACCCCACCAGGCGCAGGGTGAGTTTAAATGGGCCAGGGTCCTTGGGTTGCTGCTGCCTCAGTTCCTGCTAATGACAAAGCTGGCATCTGCAGCCTATCGGCTGTGGTCAGTGGTGCATTAAAAAAGATAGTCCTCATCTGCAATCGGCCAGCTTTTTCCGAACGGCGCTGCCTGTACCATGGAAAATGGTGGCTGCATTTTGCATCAGAGGAGCGCTTGCACTTCATCTGCAGTGCTACTTGTGCTGCTCTGCATAAGCACTGTGGTTGCTCTTGGCAGGGGACTCAGACAGATTTCAGGTCCTGGAGAGCCCCAGTGTCTGCCGTTTCTTTTTCTTTGTGCATTTCACCATTTAAGTGATTTATTTAAGTCATTGATTTGCCAAAGAATCTGCACATCGTGTTTCTAGGGCTTAAATAGGCTGCCGATTGAATTGAAATCACAAAAGCCCAGACATTGCAGCCCTCAAGGACTAGAGTTTGAGACCCTTGCTGAACAGCAGACGGGGAAAAAAAGGCTGTATCTGTGTCTGTACTTCATGCCAACGTCACTTAAGTAATTAGCTATATCATTTACTTATGAACATTCAAGCCAAATTTATTTGTAAGCTTATGAATGACAGCTGAAGACATGTTCGAGTGTCTCTATATGTACTGCAGTTTAATCCAAGAGGGATTTGGGCTCTGTAAATAATGCTAATCAGCTAATAGTTCTAGGGTAATTGGTGGGAAAAAGAAACTGCAAACATGCTAGCCCTCCACAGACAGGACTGACCTTTTGTTCTGTTGCTAACTCAGTCCTGTAAAACAGTCCTGTCATCATCCCATACTGCTGGAGTTCTAAACATGGACAAGTCAGTGATTTCCAAGCTACCACAAGAACGGTTCAGTATCATCACCTAAAAGCCATCAAAAAGGGTCTGCGATATGCAATATATTATCCATGTTGTCATGGCAGAATTCCAGTTATGCATTACATATTAAAATTGTTGTGAAAACCAATACTTGTTGCTATCTTTATGCAATTATTTAATTGGAGAAGTCTAATAAAATAAACTGTGACTATTGATGAAATTTTTTGAAGGAAGAGATCTATATACAGATTTGTGGAGGTTTTGTTAATCATACACAGTTTCATGTAGTTGCTCTGGAACAATAAATAGCTTATATTGTCATTACTCCTAGGATTTTATCCAACTCCATCCACAAACATTGCTGAAATGTATTGCCCATTGCTACCAAAATCTTTAGGTTCCAGTTTGCTACCGTGACTATAATGACCGTTATTTTTGCTCAATCTTGAAATTGTTGAAATTACAATTATCTACTATTAGAACTCAGAAAATGAAAAACCCTCTTTCTCCAAATCAGGATCATGAGAAGGTAATGGCTATTGCTAAGATATAACTGGACAGTCTTTTCAGAGGAGGGGTTTTTCAGTAAGTCCAGCCTTTCTGTAGAGGCACACAATTCCCAGTTGGGGGAAAAAAGCACTCAAAAACATTAAATGCTTTTTGGTTCCATGTGTACAGCTGAAGCTAATTTGAGATTTCCATCTCCAATCAAACCAGGAATGTGTAAGAAGACATAATTGTATGAATAATGCATTTAATTATGTGACAAACTTTTTAATATAAACTTTCTTCTCAGACTTGTGTGAGGTAGTCATGCTCTATATTGAGATAATGCACAAATGCCAGGAATAACAACAACAACAACAATAATAATAATAATAATAATAATAATAATAATAATAATAATAATAATAGGTGACACACCCTCTCATTAAACATACAGAAGGCATTTTTCATTACGGAATGTGTACACCAAGAAGCAGTGCACCCCTCTACAGTTAGTGTGGTGCCTGCATACTTATCACAGCTGAGAGAAGTTGTCATCAGACATGGCCAAGGCAGCCTACAGGCAGGCCTGACACATGCCTGATAAGCCAGACTGGAGAAATAAAAACTCACTGTTTTGGCAAAACCAGAAAAAATGGAAAACATTATTCCTGCAAACTAGGTGTGCTAACGCAAGGGGACAATGGCAATGAGCTCTGTGCTCATTTAAAAGGAACTGATTTCCATTGCACGACTGTATCATCCTGAGCGGGATATCCGGCTGGTATTACGTTTCTACCCTTGGCCAGGAATGAACTCCTTGGACAGGCAATCTGCTCAGCTACTGCTACACACAGTCACCATTTTGTTTTAAAATCAGTGCATTTATTTAGCCCAGGCTAGTGCCTACTTAAGATTTACGTAAGATAATTAACCTCAAACTCTCAGAATGTGGCACCTCATAATTTATAGAAAATTACCAACAAAGGGGTAATTACTCAGTTACTTAGAGAAATCTCAAATTTGTCAAATTATTTAGTTGTGTCAGCACAGTTACCAGTAATTACTGTCTGCTTTTCAGAAAAGGCTGTATAATTTCTCTAACAACTTTAGCAGGTAATGCATGTTTAGCCAACAGGTAGTTATATGGTGGTGATTACTATAATTGAGAGTAATTAAGGAATGTTTCCACTTTCCATCCTGTAATTTCCATAAAAATGCAATCAGGTAACGTGAGCGGCTATTAATAATTACAAACTTTGGGTTTAAGCGAAACATAATTTTCATACAATACATAATGTATTTTGCAGTCTTATTTGTATTTCTCCACATAACTGAAAGTAGCAGGCAACAAATTTATTTAAATTTTAGTAATGCAGAATTTGTAATGCCACACTCAGATTAAATAGTCTAATCAGGGAAAATGCTGCAATATTAATATGCTCAATAACTGTACCAATATATGTGTACACGTGAAAAATGCCACCTCCACAGCAGTGCCGTGTGTGGCTTGTAGAGTTTATAAATTTATGAAAAGTTCTTTCAGGAGAATTTAAAAATACTCCTCAGACTATGTGTTGGAAACCAAATTTATGAGACAAGGGATATTGATCAACAGGAGCCAAAGCCTTGTGGTTGTAAACGTGGGCGTAAACATGACACAGAGGGTGTATGGACGTTTCTATCAATACGCAGAAAATGCACACTCTCAGAAATGGTAACTCAATCCTTTGAAACTCCTTTGAAACTGTTTATATGTTACACTCCTGTAAGGTGGTAGGTAGCTACACCCTCATATTTGTCTGACCTATAGAGCACTTTAAGTGTATATTTAGGCCAAAAAATATCTCAGCAAGGCTAATGACTATTGGGCCATGTGAATTTTTATATTCAATGGAACCATTCATAATTTAGTTTCATGACAGAATATTTTTTCAGGATTCATTCTAAAGGTCAGTTCCTTTCGTCTCTTTTGCTTTGGGAGTTCATGAATTATAGAACATCAAAAAAAACAAAACAAAAAAAAAAAAACAGCACAATGCAGACAGGAGGTTGTGTAAATTACACTGTTACAGGTGAATGTCTACAGAAGATATATTACACAATGTTACAGTGCAATGCCTTCAGCATGTTGAGTAAATAATACACTGTTATGGTGAAACAGAGGCAGGGAGTTATTAATGGCTTAATCGCCCACAGAACACCAGCACGGCACACACACAGTGAGAGCTAAGAGGCATGCTTCCTTTAAGAATTTTAAAATGGCCTGCTTCAGACAAAGTTCAGCTCTTTTATGTTGCAAAAGAAACAGCACTTCCTCTTGCAGACAATCTTGGCGGGTATCCTCACGGAGCATGCAAATTAATTTATTTCACAGTGCTTTCGCTCTGACGACCTGAATGAAGTAGCTGCTGTTTTGAGAGCGTAAAATAAAATCAAATAATAAAGCAAAAAAACAAAACAAAAAAAAAAAAAAAACAGCAAATGCTGTAGTGTGAGTAGAGCGAATGAAGAACAGAACAATAGCAGCCAATCTCTCCAGCTGAGCCTCAGATATGGTTTTCTATCTTCTTTTGAGATGAGATTATATGCCATAAAACACAAAGATCTAATTCAGCAGTCAGTTTATTGAAGAACATAATCAGGATTTTCATTCTTTCACTCTGGGGTCTCAGTCAGTACACTGAGGTCTTAAACCCCTTGCACTGCTGTAATACTGCCTTAGGCCTCCTCTTCCCCATACTTCCTCTTAAAAAAGCTTTAATTGATCTGTTATCCCCTCATAAGAGCGGTCCTACTTCCCTTCTAATATTTCTGTGTAAATCCTTGCGGAGACAGATTACAGCCAGCACACTGTCGGCTGGCTCTCGGCTTCTCTCACAGATTGGCTTTCCAAGTGGGCTTAAGGGTGGTGTGTGCACCTGAATCCGCCGGTGTAACTTTCCCCGGATTTATTGGGTTTGGATTCAGCCTTTTTGTTCGTCTCTTCCTGCCATAATCCTTTCTGAACTTTCAAAGTGATGGTTTGGAGGACTGGGTTTAACCTGACCCCTGGATGCAGGAGAGTTTGAAGGATGAGATTTAACCTGTTCATCCTGTTCTAGGGACTGTCTGGTGCTGTTAGTATGGAGAGCGGAGAGCCAGGCCCTCATTCTCTCAAAAGCATGCAATATTAATGTTTCAACCAAGCACACACATCTTTATTTATGATTATCTGCAGAGCATAGCTCACTCTGTTCTTTGCTTGCTCACTGTGATTATTGCTTGATCACAGATTGCGATTGCCATTGCATTTGTTGTTCTTTCTTCCAATGGCATGGAATACCTTTGCATTTCCTGAATAGCATCCCCGTCTGAATTGTGTGCCCTAAATCAAACGACCTTCTGACTTCACCCTTTCAGCTACCATATCATTTTACAAAATATCACAAATGAGAATATAAATGTACAAAATGAGCAAATTACTGAATGTGACATATATTGCAATGCGTCTGCTTCGCAGGAATCCCTGTATATTCAGAGGAAATCGTGACTTGCATCCCTCAAAAATCTTCTGCCAAATGTGATCCTACCCCCAATGTATTCTACATTACCAATGCATAGTGCTTGAGAAATGCACTTGAGTACTGCCCTTTA
Organism: Anguilla anguilla; assembly: GCF_013347855.1. Taxonomy (NCBI): domain Eukaryota; kingdom Metazoa; phylum Chordata; class Actinopteri; order Anguilliformes; family Anguillidae; genus Anguilla; species Anguilla anguilla. The sequence goes on along the minus strand of NC_049216.1, from coordinate 22,669,279 downwards.
ACACAGCTTACCTGTATGGGTTCACCTGAAGATGACGGAGAGCAATAGAACAACAGATGCTGGTTGGCAGCTGAAAACTGGGGGTACATCAATCTATCTTTTTTTTTCTTCCTCTGAAACCATTCTCTCCTTAAAAGCTATTTATCTATAGTAAGCCCTGCCTTGGGTCCACAGAGAACAGCTGCAGAGATATGGACATAAAGAGAGGTGTGCCTGTGGGCTCCTTTACCAGTGTGTGGTGATTTAGCAAAGAGGTCTCTCTGAAATACAAGATAGACTTCAGTTCATATACCGTGTATGCATGTGTAAATGGAGGCGAGGCTCCAGCCCCAGCTGATTGCATTGTCTATTTTTAGTGTGGATTTGGCAAGGAAAAAGTGTAATATGACACAGAAATATGTGACAATTACACCAAGTACGCCCTTTCTGTTTAAATATTGGTACATACTAGTATCCTCCATTGGGGTTCTGTGTTTTCCATCAACAACTACAATTTATAACTGACATCCAGTTTTCTGATGAGAGTGTACATTAAGATGTGACATTACTCTGGACATACTTTGATACCTTCAAGTGAAAGATTAGTGCTTCATTTTTTTCCTAAATTAAGTGGAAGTTATTGGATGTCATACACCATACAATTAGTCCACCCAAAGACTCACAAACAGAAAAAGTGCAGGATTATACTATAAAGTAAAAAAAAGAAATAAATTCATGACCATTTTTTATTTAGAGTCCTTTGACAAGCTTGACTGCACTTAATCTTTCATTTTGCCAACTATAAACCATACAGTCAGCCATTAAATGAATCAGGTTGTCAGGTACTCATGGTAGATGGTTCAGAAAAGTTTCCAGATATTCATCTATCTACTGAATTTACAATAATAATGATTTAATGAAAACTATTGTTTTGTTCATTCCAGAGGGAATTTGTCTTGCACACAATGAGCACAACATAAGATGCTGTATGTTATGCAAATCTATCACAAAAACACAACCTGCTGTGTTGATGGCAGGGTTTCCTATCAGTGCAGCCTCTGAGCTTTTAACAACCGCTGGCATCGCCCGGCTCGTTTTGCTTCAGTGTCATATTCCAGGGTCTGCCTTTATCGCATGGTCCTATTTGCAGGCAATCTTCACATTAAAAAAGACGAAGTACATGAGTAAATAAGTTGTTCATTTTAAAGTTACTTCGGTATTTCAGTCCTTCAGTAATAAGCTAAGCCAGGTCCATAAGGCCCATAATAAGTCCATAAGCCAGGGTGTTTATGATATAGCTATGTTGGTAGGTATGTAATCACTGCAAAAAAGTAAGATTGTTAGTTAGCTACTGTTCAAACAGTAAGTTTTGTCAGCTAGCGATGTAGCCAACTGGCACATCGTAGCCTAGGCACATAATGCTACAGTGTGACAAATGAACAAACTACCAATGCATAGTCCCCCCACCCACCCCCCAATTTCATCAGGGTGGGGGACAGGAACCACACCAGATATTCAGCTGGCATGATAGTGAAGAGAAAATTACAGGAAATTCATACTTTACTAAATTAATGAACTACTATTTTTACTTTTAGTCAAGTAAGTTACTTCTGAAGTAGCAGTACTTTCACATAAGCATTTTCAGTACAATTTATTTGTAATGGATACGGAATGAGTTTTTCGCACTGTATATATTTATTATATTGGGGAAATATGGAAATGATCAAACTACGGCTTGCTGTATTTCTACACAGTAGCCAATTTGTTCCTCTATAGCTAACCCCAACCTGAAAACATCTTATCGGTTCAAAAGAATACAGAGACCTTTTGACATTAGTGCACTCTTTTATCGATCTATTATCCTCCATAGTTGGCGTACACTTTATAACTATTAATTTTAGCAAAAACGAATGGGAGTAAATTGAGACTGTGATGGTGTTAACGGTCAGCAGGGACAGCTGACGTTGCAAGTATTCAGACTATGCAAATACAATGGAGTAAACTACACAAAATGACTTGATATACCAAAGTGAAATATCCCTTTAAGATCCTTTTGAACCAATGAGGAAATGTGCAAATAGACACTGCCATGATGTACCGAATGAGATACTTTTTTATACTTGTCCATTTTAGGAAGACGAAACTCAAAGCATGGACACAGCTACAGAGACCAAACATATTCAGAGCATCATTTGGCTGCAGCAGTTCATTTTATGTTATGACCTATGTGGAGTGCAGTGCTCTGCAGTGATGGGAACTCGATCTGCTGGAATTACTGACTACATGTCCTGACTACAGGGTAGGTAGGGGGCGGGGGCTATGACCAGTATGAAGCCAGGGACACTGCCTCAGCTCTCAAACACGGCAGCTTTCAGAACCCACCCACAAGAAACACGATGGAGACCTTTGTGTCAGATATACCAGTCACACCCCCTCTCTGCATCTTGCTTTATCCGCCCTCTCTTGCCATTATCCTGGGGTCTGTCACATGTTCTCTGCATATGCCAGGGCTCAGAGGAACGCTAGGTTGAAGGCTTCTGGGTCCCTCATGTTCCTGGATTGCATTTTAGTCACTCTGCAATCATGCCTAAAGAGCTTTGTCCACATAACTGAACTTGTCTTAATGTCAGAATAAATATTAAAAAATGTCCCTCAACAAAGAAGGGAACAGAGTTTATGACTTATGGCTAGATTGGTCTGACTGAATTATAATAAGCCTAGAATTCTGCAGTACATTCTCCACCCCTAAAAGAGGAGGACAGGTTGGTAGCTAATAATAGATCCTCAAACACACTGGATAGAACGTATATGCAATATGTGTGTAAATTTCTAGATATTACCTTCTCACCATAACAACAATGAAAGCTAAATATAATTCATCAGTGTGAAGCTTAGATTCCAGATTTTGAAAAGAACTGAATAAATAAAATTGACGAACTCAGTCAAAATTCCAGGGGGAAACATGGATAGCCCATTTGTATGAACGTGTGTGCAAGGAAGTGTTCATAAAACAATAATTCTTCTCTTCTCACAATAGAACACCTTTGAGAGTCATGCAATTGTGCCTGGGCTTCAAGGACACCCAAGGACACAGTCCTTATGTAAACAGGTCTTAATGGTATCTGTGTTCATTGAGATGGGCTCAGTCTTGTTTAATCTTGTGTGTAACACTGTCAAAGATGAGGGCATTACCTTGATGGCAATTGTCTCCATGAGAGAATTGAAGGATCTTCTCAGCTGTAACGACAGTGCTTACATAACCATTACTGCAGTGCCTAAGCAGCCCTTTTCTCTGAGGGCAAGCGAGGAGGCAATTAAATTCCTGTGGGGAAGAGAACTGGGAAATTGATGTTCACTTTGAGGGTTACTCTGTTCAATAATGTTAAATAACGGGCCAGTTAATTCCCAACCGTGATGGTGACACATGCAGCTGACTGGCAGCAGCAGCCTCATCCCATGTGCTGCACCTCACATGGAACCCGTCTGACCGCCCCACAATGGCGGCGGTACCGATCCAAACTGGCCCCGCTAATCTGCAGTCTGCCTGCGCCCTCGCTGGAATGTCCTACAAGTCGGGAATTACCGAAAAGCGTGTTCTGATGGGACGGTGAACTCCTGAAGCGAGAACGGGAAGCTCTCCAATCGCAATTACCAAACCATGTGATCCGTGAACGAAAACAAACATAAAGCGTTCACGGCAGAAGGGTTCAGGCGCACACCGTGCAGCGCACACACTCATCGGAGGAGATACTGGACAGTTGGGCAAGCCATGTCAGCCATTTCAGAAAATAGTGCATCTGTGTTTTAGCACAGGGATGGTGATTGTTGAGCAAATGGGGCCAGGAAACTGCTGTCAAACTGAAGTTGGGTTTTGAGACGGGCAGGAGATCAGTCAAACAGGAGATGGAAAGAAAGGCAGACTGGGTCTGGCAGGCAATTAGATCCCTACCTGGATACAGGAAACCCTGCAGGTTATCACTGCGCCACCATCACCTGGTGATGTTGAGTTTTGAAATGCCGTTACTGGATATCAAGCATGTCAAATCCAAACATAATCTATTCAGGCAGTGTCCCAGAGGGAGAGTCTGTGTGTATGTGTGTGTGTGTGTGTGTGTGTGCGAGCATGCGTGGGCAGTCGACAGCCAAAATCTAACAGGTAAAAGGGCAGAACACGTCCATAATACAATACATATCTCAGATCTAGTGCTTTGACTCCAGTGATGGATGGTGAACTCACTTGGGACAGAATAAAAAAAAACCAAAATGGTCGTAATTGAAAATAACGAAAATGGCCCAAAATGTTTCTAGATGCAGGCTGAGCTTCATGTAACTGAATTAAAGGCTCCTCAATAGATTTATTTGGATTCATTAGCATGGATAAGCTAATCTAGTATGAGATTTTTTTTACTCCTTTTTCTTTTCCTTTTACCTCTCTTTTTGCTAATACCACTGAAGCCAATGTTTGGATTTCTATCAGAGCAGATTGAACGAAGCTCTTTCACGCCGCGTGTTAACTGGAAATTAGATCGGACTCAAGTGAACGCCGCGAAAGGAAATAAATCACCGGACAGACAGCGGAATCGGCGGGGCTAGCTCCACCAGCAGATGCACATGATCAGTTTCTGATGCCCGCACCGGTAATTGGCCCGGAAGCCAAACTGCGCCCAACTGGGCCTTTAGTGCACATCAAACGGTGACATGACGGGCAACGATTCTGCTCTCTGAGCGTGTGCCAGCGAGACGTCCCACGGGTGAGACTGGCCAGCGCGGCTTCACTTTGTTAAGCCGGGCATACGCAACTGGCCAGCAGCCGAGTCAGTTAAGGTGGAAGGGATGATGAAAAAAAGAATTTGCATTATAGTTATGTCCAGACCATGGTTCCGGTATCTGAGATGGGTTCCTGATTTTAGATAGCATCTCAATACAACTCCATCCTCTGGTATATATAATTATACTGAGCAGTCTGCCAATGCTAAACACCCTGTTGTATAATTACTTTCTTTGGTTTGTTATCCCCACAGGGGTGAAATTAATCAGATATTTTTAGATTGAAATTATGAAGCTGTCATGGGGTATGAATTATCCAACCCCCCCCCCCCCCCCCCCACACACACACACACACACACACACTTAAGACAAAACCCACATCTGCTTACTAATTGGTTGCTCAGAATTCCCATGTGTCCAATTTTTAAATGTTAGCTACGTCTAAACTAGACCTGTATCCAGCGAGATTTCGTGTTCAGTAACCATGACACAAAAGCGTTACCATGACCCTTTCAGCCAAAGACCATGGCTGCAAAAACTGATTGGCCTTAAGGAATTTTAATCACCAGCCCATTGTAAAATAATTGAAAAATGACTACGCTAGGGATACTGCCCAACTGATTAGCATATGCTAAGGGGAAGCTGAATGCGGTTCCAAGAATGTGAACATGGCTGAGTGAAAACCACATAACGCCATTGTTCTATATCCAAAGACCACTTCACACTTGCATCAATTGTGCCTGTGTGCCAGAGGACCATTTCATGTTTAATCTACAAGCCATCAGAGAGGAGATCATTTAAATAATGGAAGCAATTTGATGAGCATAACTGAATTACAATGGTTTGGAAAAGTTTTTAGGGTATTGAGAATGCTAATGCAAAGGAAATATTGGGCCCCGCCATAGCAACACTCACAGAAATGTTTCATTCTTTGTATATATTTTTAATTATTTTAAAATTGATCTTTGTCTTCACCTGCATTGCTGTTTTTTTCTTAAAACAGAGAACAGCCGAGAATCTGCGTTATAAAGCATCTGCACTGTGTACACACATACTGTACCCATGAAGATTGTTTGAAAAAACAGAAAAATGTCTCCATTGCTTTGTAATTTGATTTATCTGGTATTATTTTTTCAGCCTATAGTGTGTTATTGTGTTTCCTCATCTGAAATGAGAAATGCAATAAATATTGACATTCTTTACCGGAAAAGCAATCAAGATTGCCCCCTCTGCATGACACTGCCTATCAATCTGTAGTATTTTTGTGTCTGCATAAATGTGTGTTTAACCAAGCCCCCCCCCCCCCCCCCCCCCCCCCCACACACACACTCCAATGGGTGTGATGTGGAGCTGTGCGTGTATTTGTGTGTGTTGTTTGTGTGTGTGTGTGTGTGACAATGCAGCCTGTCTATCTCCCCCACCTCTTCCACTGCTGTACAAGCTGTAAGGTCTTTTGACTATGGCCAAGAAGAAAGTGGTGACTGAGTCACATAACTACAGATGACCGTTCAGAGAGCATAAACGAGAAGACAGCAGTGGGCACAGAAGGGCAAGTCTCAGCACCGGACACCTGAAACCTGTCTGGAAACAGCCCAGGTGCACACGCATGCACTGCACTAACACTGACCCCAAATGCTGAAAGGGCAAAAATCGATTCAATTCTGGACACTACTAATGAGGTGTTCACAACTTCTAAGTGCTGTGGTAAGGGTTGGGAGGGGGGTTGTGAAGGCCTCTCAACCTGTAGTGCCCCAGGACCCTGGGTGAAAGTAATTGAGGCAGGGGTGGGGGCAATGAGACTACAGAAAGGCTGCATCCTGTAGCCATACATGTAAACCCAGTGGACATACGGCATTTTCTGCAACCACAGCAGGCGCAGGTTATTCTGCAATGCATTAGAGTTGATAACAAGCTAAACGTCAATACAAGCAAGCAAACACACATGCACATGGACACACACACAGATGCATACACACACACACCACATTGAAACCCAACCCCCAATCCAGGCAGTTTGGTTGGTTAACAAAGCTTCTTCAAATGCCAATTTAGCAACAACATCTTCACACTGCCCTCAAAAGAGAGGGGGTGTAAGGAT